>NW_024118688.1:0-17156 GCF_003073215.2 Triticum urartu
CCAAGCTATGGAAAGAGCATCACTCTCGCGAGATCCTTGAGATCATTGTTCATTACAGAACCGCAAGTTCTTAGTGCCCACCAGCACGCTCAAACTTATTTTCAGCTTGCACACCAAATGGGATGTAATTCTTAATAAGAAAAGCTGCATGGTAGTGACAGATTTGGATTTATCATTTGGGACCCATGAGGAAAAAGCCTAGCCAGGGCAATGCCGACTCGACAGTAAACATTGAGAAACCTAGTTTTAAAATTACTATAAATCCAAAACTCACCTCAAAATCATGAAACTTTGCATGGTGTTATGTCATAGCACCGACATGCTATGGTAAAAAATTAGTCCAATTGGGACAAGTTTTGGTACAAACTTCTTACAAACCAGACCTTCTCTCAAAAAGGCTCATGGTTCCGAGAGAGATCTTGTCACCTTTGTGTGCGAAACGACATATGTTGTCTCTTCCGCCTTGATTTATTTTACAGAGGCAGCATGCAACAATAGTAGTGTCGTCCTAAAAATATTAAATTATTCATAGTTCGTTTTGCCTTTTTATACATTATTTGAGTTTCCTAGGCATTTTGGAACGTACTTTGGTGTGTGCAAAGGTCATGTGTGTACTAGCCACATATGTAATTGGATGTTCAATTTTTGTTATGGAATCAAGTCCTTATAAGTTATAAGTACATATGTTGTTGTTCTGTGTGCAATGGCATCGCACACAGACCATACTGGGGAACCCGTCGGTGATGATTTCATCAATCGCTGACAATTGTATACGACCAAGCGTTTGCCCACAACACACACGGCTTATTAGCAGCAATCGTCTGTGTTATTATCAGTCTTCACACACATTTTTGATTATGCACCTATTTTCCATGTATCACACACATGTTGTTATATTGAATTGTTTTTGTTCTCTTGGCTCAAAGCAAATAGTTCATCCGAGTGAACCGCATGCCGTATATCGCACACACCTTGATCTGGCTGACCGTTTCTTTTGTGTTGCCTAATCACAAATAGTTCATCCGGGTGAATCGTATGTTGTATATCGCACACACCTTCATCTGGCTGCCCATTTCTTTTGTTCCTCCTCATCGCAAATAGTTAATTGAACTGAACCATATGCCCAGCATCGCACACGCAACTAAAATATGAACCATGTTTTATGCACCGGCCATCACAAATGTTTTGCACCTTTTTGACGGGTTTTTTACACCACCGTTTGTGATTATTGCATCGCACACAGTTTCGTCAAAGGGTCTCTGATCGTAGTGTCGCATTAGCAGCATCCTACAGTGGTGAATGCCTTTTCTCTCATAATATGCAAGGTTCACACAAAGAGGGAGAATTCCGGTAGCTGGAAATCTGGACCTGAAAACGCTACGTCAGGCTAACTAGTATGCACAACTCCAAATTAGCTGAAACTTCATGAGTAATTTCTATGGAATATATGAAAAATAGTGGAGAAAATAACTATCAGAGGGGGCCCACCTGGTGAGCACAAGATAGGTGCGCCCTGGTGGGTTGTGCCCATCTTCTTGTATATAAGTCATTTTGACCTAGAAAATATCAGGGAAGGACTTTCGGGACGAAGCGCCACCGTCGAGGCAGAACTTGGGCAGGAGCACTTTTGCCCTCCGGCGGATCGATTCCGCCGGGGGAACTTCCCTCCCGGAGGGGGAGAATCATCGTCATCATCATCACCAACAACTCTCCCATCTTGGGGAGGACAATCTCCATCAACATCTTCAACAACACCATCTCCTCTCAAACCCTAGTTCATCTCTTGTGTTCAATCTTTGTACCAGAACTATAGATTGGTAGTTCTGGGTGACTAGTAGTGTTGATGACATCTTGTACTTGTTTACTATATGGTTTATTTGGTGGAAGGTTATATGTTCAGACCCATTATGCTACTTAATACCCCTCTGATCTTGAGCATGATTATCATTTGTGAGTAGTTACTTTTGTTCTTGCGGTCGCGGGAGAAATCATGTTGCAAGTAATCATGTGAATTTTATATGTGTTCGTTATTTTGATGGTATGTATGTTGTGATTCCCTTAGTGGTGTCATGTGAACGTCGACTACATGGCACTTCACCATATTTGGGCCTAAGGGAATGCATTGTGGATTAGTTCTTAGATGATGGGTTCTGAGAGTGATAGAAGCATAAACCCTAGTTTATGCGCTATTCCGTAAGGGGCCGATTGAATCCAAAAGTTTAATGCTATGGTTAGAATTTATTCTTAATACTTTTGTCGTAGTTGTGGATGCTTGCAAGGGGGTTAATTATAAGTACGAGGTTTGTTCAAGTAAGAACAACACTTAAGCACCGATCCACCCACATATCAAATTATCAAATTAGAGAACACAAATCAAACCAACATGATGAAAGTGACTAGATGAAATTCCCGTGTACCCTCAAGAACACTTTTCTTATCATAAGAGACCATTTTGGCATGTCCTTTGCCTTAAAAGGATTGGGCTACCTTGTTGCACTTTTGTTACCACTATTGTTACTTGCTTGTTAAAAATTATCTTGCTATCAAACTACTCGTTACTTATAATTTCAGTGCTAGCAGAGAATACCTTGCTGAAAACCACTTGCCATTTCCTTGTGCTCCTCGTTGGGTTTGACACTCTTACTTATCGAAAGCACTACGATTGATCCCCTATACTTGTGGGTCATCAAGGCTCTTTTCTGGCGCCGTTGCCGGGGAGTGAAGCACTCTTGGTAAGTGTAAATTGATAAGGAAAATTTATTACTACGTGCTGAAATTTATTGTCACTTGTTACTATGGAAAACAATCCTTTGAGGGGTTTGTTCGGGGTATCTTCACCTTGACCGGAACCACAATTAGTCACCCCTCAACCCACTGCACCTGCTGTATATATTGAATATCAAATTCCTTCGGGTATGATAGAACAACTGCTATCTAATCCTTATGCAGGAGATGGAACCGAACATCCTTATATGCACTTGATATATATGGAAGAAATTTGTGGATTGTTTAAGCTTGCAGGTTTACCCGAAGATGAAGCTAATAAGAAGGTTTTCCCTTTATCTTTGAAGGGAAAAGCATTGGCAAGGTATAGGCTATGCGATGATATTGGATCTTGGAATTGGAATCAATTGAAACTGGAGTTTCACCAAAAATTCTATCCTATGCATCTAGTTCATCGTGATCGGAATTACATATATAATTTTTGGCCTCGTGAAGGATAAAGTATCTCTCTAGCTTGGGGGAGGCTTAAGTCAATGTTATATTAATGCCCCAATCATGAGAAATCAAGAGAAATTATCATTCAGAATTTTTATGCTCGGCTTTCTCATGATGATCGTTCCATGCTTGATACTTCTTGTATTGGTTCCTTTATGAAGAAGACAATTGACTTCCGATGGGATCTTCTATAAAGAATTAAATGCAACTTTGAAGATTGGGAACTTGACGAAGGTAAAGAGTCAGGTATTAAGATTAAGTTTGATTGTCTTAAATCTTTTATGAATACAGACGCTTTTCAAAAGTTTAGCACTAAATATGGACTTGACTCTGAAATAGTAGCCTCTTTCTGTGAATCTTTTGCTACTCATGTTGATCTCCCTAAGGAGACGTGGTTCAAATATCACCGACCTATTAAAGAAGAATTTAAAGAACCAGTAATAGCTAAAGATGAAACTATTATCTATCATGTTGATCCAGTTGTTCCTAGTGCTTATATTGAAAACCACCTTTCCCTATTAGGATAAAGCAACATGCTAAAGTTTCAACTGTGATCAATAAAAGTAATATTGGAGCACCTAAACCAGCTGAACAAATCAAGGTAGAACCTAGTGTTGCTATGTTTAAAGATCTCCTGGTTGAAAATATAGATGGGCATGTTATTTACTTCTGTGATGAAGCAGCTAGAATTGCCAAACCCGATGAAAAAGATAAACATAGACTTGTTGTTGGCATGCCTATTGTCTCAGTTAAAAAAGGAGATCACTGTTATCATGGTTTATGTGACATAGGTGTTAGTGTGAGTGATATTCCTTTTACCTTATATCAAGAAATTATAAATGGCATAGCACCCGCTGAAATAGAAGACATAGATGTTACTACTAAAATTGCTAATAGAGACACCGTCACACCACTTGGGATTGTTAGAGATGTTGAAGTCTTGTGTGGGAAAATAAAATACCCTACTCATTTTCTTGTTCTTGGTTCCCCAAAAGATGACTTTTGTCCCATTATCTTTGGTAGACCTTTCTTGAACACCTTTAATGCTAAAATAGATTGTGAGAAACAAACTGCCGATGTTAGCTTTGGTGATGAGTCTCATGAATTTAATTTTTCCAAATTTAGTAGAAAACATCATAAAAAGAATTTCCTAGTAAGGATGAAATTATTGGTCTTGCTTCTATTTTTGTACCTCCTACTAATCCTTTAGAGCAATATTTGCTAGACCATGAAAATGATATGCATATGCATCAAAGAAATGAAATAGATAAAATTTTCTTTGAACAATGTCTTTTGCTTAAACACAATTTGCCTATTGAAACTCTAGGAGGTTCTCCTCCACCTAAAGGTGATCCTGTGTTTGAATTAAAACAATTGCCTGACACTTTGAACTATGCTTATCTCGATGAGAAAAGGTTTTATCCTGTTATTATTAGTGCTAACCCTTCAGAACATGAAGAAGAAAGACTATTGAAAGTTCTAAGGAAGCACTGAGATGCTATTGGACATACTCTTGATGATCTTAAGGGCATCAGTCCCACTCTATGTCAGCACAAGATTAATGTGGAACCTGATGCTAAACCCGTTGTTGATCACCAACGTCGGTTAAATTCGAAGATGAAAGAAGTGGTAAGAACAGAAATATTAAAACTTCTGGAAGCGGGTATAATCTATCCTATGCTGATAGATGGGTAAGTCATGTTCATTGTGTCCCTAAGATAAAAATGAACTTATTCCACAAAGAATTGTTACAGGCTATAGAATGGTAATTGATTTTAGAAAATTAAACAAAGCAACTGGGAAAGATCATTACCCTCTGCTTTTTATTGATCAAATGCTAGAAAGATTATCTAAGCACACACATTTTTGCTTCCTTGATGAATATTACGATTTTTCACAAATACATGTTTCTCAACCTGATCAAGAAAAGACCCCTTTTACTTGTCCTTGTGGAACTTATGCTTATAGACGTATGCCTTTTGGTTTATGCAATGCACCTGCTACCTTTCAAAGATGCATGACTGCTATATTCTCTGACTTTTGTGAAAAGATTGTTGAGGTTTTCATGGATGACTTTTCTGTTTATGGGAAGTCTTTTGATGATTATTTAAGCAATCTTGATCAAATTTAGTAGAGATGCAAGCAAACTAATCTTGTCTTGAATTGGGAGAAGTGCTACTTTATGGTTAACGAAGGTATTGTTTTGGGCCATAAAATTTCCGAAACAGGTATTGAGGTGGACAATCTAAGGGTAATGCAATTGAGAAAATGCCATGTCCTAAAGATATCGAAGGTATTCGTTGTTTCCTTGGTCATGCTGGTTTCTATATGAGATTTATCAAAGACTTTTCTAAAATTTCTAAGCCTCTTACAAATCTTTTGCAAAAGGATATTCCATTTGTATTTGATGATGCATGTTTAGAAGCCTTTGAAACACTCAATAAAGCCTTAATTTCTGCACCTATTGTTCAACCACCTGATTGGAACCTGCCTTTTGAAATTATGTGTGATGCTAGTGATTATGTTGTTGGTGTTGTTCTAGGACAAAGAGTTGATAAGAAAATGAATGTTATTCATTATGCTAGTAAAACTCTAGACAGTGCTCAACAAAATTATGCTATTACTGAAAAAGAATTCTTAGCAGTGGTGTTTGCTTGCGATAAATTTAGATCTTATATTGTTGATTCTAAAGTTATTGTTCACACCGACCACGCAGCTATAAAGTATCTTATGGAAAAGAAAGATGCTAAACCTAGACTCATTAGGTGGGTTCTCTTGCTACAAGAATTTGATTTGCATATCACTGATAGAAAGGGAGCTGAGAACCCTGTGGCTGATAACTTGTGTAGGCTTGAAAATATTTTTGATGACCCATAACCTATTAATGATAGTTTTCCTGATGAACAATTAGCTGCAATAAATGTTTCTCATAGCACTCCTTGGTATGCTGACTATGCTAATTACATTGTTGCTAAATACATACCACCTAGTTTCACATACCAACAAAAGAAAAAAAATCCTTCTATGATTTAAGACACTACTTTTGGATGACCCACGTCTTTATAAAGGAGCAGATGGTATTATTAGACGTTGTGTACCTGAGCATGAACAGGAACAAATCCTACAGAAATGTCACTCTGAATCTTATGGAGGACATCATGTGGGAGATAGAACTGCTCACAAGGTATTGCAATTTGGGTTTTATTGGCCTACTCTCTTCAAGGATGCTCGTAAGTTTGTCTTATCTTGTGATGAATTTCAAAGAATAGGTAATATCGGTAAGCATCAAGAAATTCCTATGAATTATTACTTGTTATTGAACCATTTGATGTTTGGGCATTTGATTACATGGGACCTTTTCCTTCCTCTAATGGGTATACTCATATTTTGGTTATTGTTGATTATGTTACTAAGTGGGTAGAAGCTATTCCAACTAGTAGTGTTGATCACAACGCCTCTATTAAAATGCTTAAAGAAGTTATTTTCCCAAGGATTGGAGTCCCTAGATATTTGATGACTGATGGTGGTTGACACTTTATTCATGGTGCTTTCCATAAAATGCTTGCCAAGTATGATGTTAACCATATAATTGCATCACCCTATCATCCTCAGTCTAGTGGTCAGGTTGAACTTAGCAATAGAGAAATAAAATTAATTTTACAAAAGACTGTCAATAGGTCCCAGAAGAATTGGTCTAAGAAATTAGATGATGCACTTTGGGACTACAGAAAAACATATAAAAATCCTATGGGTATGTCTCCTTATAAAATGGTTTATGGAAAAGCTTGTCATTTGCCCCTTGAGTTAGAAAATAAAGCATATTGGGCAGTTAAAGAAATCAAATATGATTTCAAACTTGCCGGTGAAAAGAGGTTATTTGATATTAGTTTACTAGATGAATGGAGAACCCAAGGTTATGAAAATGCCAAGTTATTTAAAGAAGAAGTTAAAAGATGGCATGATAAAAGAATCCAAAAGCATGAGTTCAAAGTTGGAGAATATGTTCTTTTGTAAAACTCTCTTTTCAGATTCTTTGCGGGAAAACTCCTCTCTAAATGGGAAGGACCCTATGTTATCGAGAAGGTTTATCAATCTGGAGCCATCAAAATAAATAATGTCGAAGGTATTAACCTGAAGATTATTAATGGGCAATGAATAAAACATTATATCTCAGGTACGCCCATTAATGTTGAAAGCAATATTATCCAAACTATGACACCGAATTACACATAAAAGAAACCTTCCAGAACACTCCAGAATCGTGAAAAAGAGGAGGTACGTGATGCGGTAAGTAAACGGACTACGAAAAATCCGCAAAAATATTTATTGTCAGTTTTGGAATATTTAAAAAAATTAGGAAAATAAGAAACTACCAGGAAAGTGACCCTGGTGGGCACAAGACACTAGGGCGCGCCTGGCTTGCCAGGCGCACCCAGGTGGGTTGTGCCCACCTCGGGTACCTTCCGGACTCCGTTTTTCTTCCGTTTGCTTGTTTCCCAAGATAAAAAATCTTTATATACTCCCCGAAGCTATTGACCACCGTATCATGGAGAAATCTTCTGTTTTCTTTTCTCGCTTTTTTCTGACATATCTGAAAATATGTCAGCCCAAGACTCGGAGGGTGGGAGCTATGTTGTTGATTATATCGCAAACCCTAAGGTTTATGGGGATGTGGAGCACTATAGCTGGACTTCGGAGGAAGAAGAAGACTATGATCCTAAAAGGGAGGAGGAGACAAGCTCGGACGAGGATGAAGCCCCATTGCCTCAAACTGGGGATATGCACGTTGAATTTAAGAAGTCAAGCCTCCCCAACAAAGAAAAGAAGCCTAAGATCCAGTTTATCCCCTTTCGTCTTCTGCAGGAAAACAAGCAAGATTTATGCACAAAGGTATTAGAGCTTGAGCAGGAGATCGGTGATTTAAAGGAGGAGAATTCCATCCTCAAGCGTAAACTAAGGAAGAAGGATAAGATCGCTACCACTTCATCACCACCACCTCCTTCTTCATCACAAAAAGAAAATTGAGTATCGGGTATGGGCACTCCCCTTGGCTTGCGCCAAGATTCGGGGAGGTGCCCCGGTATCGTATCACCTCCACTATCTTTTGCCTTTACTTATCTTAGTTTGATCCATAGTTATCTTTTGCTTTAGATGAATAAAAGTTTAGTTCGATCCTTTCTTTTCGAGAGTTTGCTTACTGATCTATCTTTCTAATCGTGTGCGAGATATATAATAAATTTTAGTTTGAGTTTTGTTTTCTTTACTTTCATGTTTCAATAAAAAATAAAGGAAATAAATGAAAAAGATCATATGCTAATATTATGGTAAGTAATGACACCACATAAGGAAAAGTATCAGTATTTTATTGGAGATTGACAAACATAGCATTGGTCAATGATGCAATTCATGAAAGAATTAATAAGGGAAGAGAAGATTCACATGCAAATACACTATCTTGGAAATCTTTTGTTATTGTGAGCCCCCATCAAAATATTATATGCAAAAATTGTTGACGTTGGACAAGGAAAACAACGTAATGATTTATGTTTATTCATATCCACATAGAAGTTATATTGTCATAGATCCCTCAACATACGGTGCTTGCCCCCCATCTTTGCTAGCCAAAAATTCCGCACCAAGTAGAGATACTACTTGTGCATCCAAAAACCCTTAAACCCAAATCTTATTTTCAAGAGTCCATCATACCAACCTGAGGATTGAGTAAGATCCTTCAAGTAATTTTCATCGGTGCAACAAAGCAATAAAAATTGCTTCTAAAAGTGTTAGATCATTTAGTGTAAGAGAAAATTGAGCATTGTACGAACTTGTGATGGCAAAGAATAAAAGCGACAGACTGCATAATAAAGGTTGCTATCACAAGGGGCAATATAACATGGCATTATTTTGCACTAAGGGATAGAGCATACAAACAAAAAGCGCATGGAAACCTCTACTTCCCTCTGCGAAGGGTCTATCTTTTACTTTTATGTATTTACTTTTATGCAAGAGTTAAGGTTCTTCTCTCTATTCCTTTTTATTTTCTCTTTTGGCAAGCATCATGTGGTGAGGAAAGATCTAGGCACATATACCCAGTTGGATGTGGGTAGCATGAGTTATTATTGTTGACATCACCCTTGAGGTGAATACGTTGGGAGGTGAAATTATAAGCCCCTATCT
Source organism: Triticum urartu (assembly GCF_003073215.2). NCBI lineage: Eukaryota > Viridiplantae > Streptophyta > Magnoliopsida > Poales > Poaceae > Triticum > Triticum urartu. The sequence goes on from NW_024118688.1 coordinate 9,397, forward strand.
TTCTATGTGTTTGGTTGAAACTTTTTGCTCATGTGTATGCGGTGATTAACAATCATAGAAGACTATATGATGGTTGAGCATGTGGACTTGCCTAAAGACTCTGATACATGACCCTTCCTGAAAAGATGATGAATTGTAGTTGCAAAGTTGACTGAGAACATAGTTTGTTGGCTTCCAATAGAGTTTATGCTTTATACTTCGATGTTGTGATGAATTGTTACTTATTCATGAGAAGTATATGATAAAAGTTTTATGGTAAATTTTGTTGCTGATATAATAATTTACATGATGCTTCTATGTCCATATTTTGTTTTTATCGACACCTCTCTCTCTCTCTAAGAATGTGCACATGTTTTTTGATTTCAGTTTTTGCTTGAGGACAAGCGAGGTCTAAGCTAGGGGGAGTTGATACGTCCATTTTGCATCATGTTTACCTACTGTTATTTATAATGTTTTTATGCATAATAATGCTTTTTAGAGTAATTCTAATGCCTTTTCTCTCATAATATGCAAGGTTCACACAAAGAGGGAGAATTCAGGCAGCTGGAAATCTGGAACTGAAAAATCTACATCGGGCTACCTATTCTGCACAACTCCAAATGAGATGAAACTTCACGAGGAATTTTCATGGAATATATGAAAAATACTGGAGCAAATAATTACCGGAGGGGGGCCACCTGGTGAGCACAAGAGACCAGGCGCGCCAGGGCTCCCAGGCGCACCCTGGTGGGTTGTGCTCAGCCCACCCCACCTCTGGTGCCCATCTTCTGGTATATAAGTCATTTTGACCTAGAAAAAATCAGGGGAGGACTTTCAGGATGAAGCGTCGCCATCTCGAGGTGGAACTTAGGCAAGAGCACTTTTGCCCTCCAGCGGAGCGATTCCGCCAACGGAACTTCCCTCCCGGAGGCGGGGAGTCATCGTCATCATCATCACCAACAACTCTCCCATCTTGGGGAGGGCAATCTCCATCAACATCTTCAACAGCACCATCTCCTCTCATAACCTAGTTCATCTCTTGTGTTCAATCTTTGTACCGGAACTATAGATTCGTACTTGTGGGTGACTAGTAGCGTTGATTACATCTTGTAGTTGATTACTATATGGTTTATTTGGCGGAAGATTATATGTTCAGATCCATTATGCTATTTAATACCCCTCTGGTCTTGAGCATGATTATCATTTGTGAGTAGTTACTTTTGTTCTTGAGGTCACGGGAGAAATCTTGTTGCAAGTAATCATGTGAATTTTATATGTGTTCAACATTTTGATGGCATGTATGTTGTGATTCCCTTAGTGGCGTCATGTGAACGTCGACTACATGGAACTTCACCATATTTGGGCCTAAGGGAATGCATTGTGGAGTAGTTATTAGATGATGGGTTGCGAGAGTGACAGAAGATTAAACCCTAGTTTATGCGCTATTACGTAACGGACCGATTGGATCCAAAAGTTTAATGCTATGGTTAGAATTTATTCTTAATACTTTTCTCGTAGTTGCGGATTCTTGCGAGGGGGTTAATCATAAGTAGGAGGTTTGTTCAACTAAGAACGACACCCACATATCAAATTATCAAAGTAGCGAACACAAATCAAACCAACATGATAAAAGTGACTAGATGAAATTCCCGTGTATCCTCAAAAACACTTTGCTTATCATAAGAGACCGTTTTGGCCTGGCCTTTGCCTCAAAAGGATTGGGCTACCTTGCTGCACTTTTGTTACTACTATTGTTACTTGCTCATTACAAATTATCTTGCTTTCAAACTACTAGTTTCTTATAATTTCAGTACTTGTAGAGAATACCTTGCTGAAAACCACTTATCATTTCCTTCTGCTCCTCGTTGGGTTTGACACTCTTACTTATCGAAAGAACTACGATTGATCCCCTATACTTGTGGGTCATCAGGCTGCAGGTGGGGACGCGGCGGACATCGAGAGGACGCGCGGTAAGTCCGCTTCACGTCCGCACTGACGCATTTCAGCCGCAAATTTGGCCCGCAAATGGGTCCGTGCGGACGCAAAGTGGACACATTTTGGGAATGGGTTGGCGCGTTGGGCCATCAGTATTGTCCGCGACGACCCAAACGGACGGCGGCGGAAGAAATGGGTACCTGCGTTGGAGTTGCTCTAAGCGCTCACCATTGCAGCAATCCAGATGGTTGGATGCATATGGTTTATGACTGATATTAGCTTGATCTGCCCCTTTGGGCATGTGACAGTACTCCTCGATTGGTACACGGCGTTGGACAGACCTAGAGGGGTGACGCAGAGGAGCATGGAGACCAGTGGGCGGTGGCTGAATCATCAACGAAGTTGCTCTGGTGGGGTTCCTAGGATAGGGGTGTCACAAGATTTGAGGGTGCGCCCTCGGCCAGATTTGGAGCTGATGGATTTGGCCCGATGGTGGTTGCTGCCCCAGTTGCATGGCGTGTTGTCGTGGTGGCTTTAGTGGTGCCGCACAGGTCGCATCATCCAGGCGTGCTACCGGATGTCACTGGCGGGCCCGTCCTCGGGCACACCATTTGTTTTGGGGCTAGATCCAGGTCAGATCGTGCCCCATTGCCGAAGGTTCCCTCTTCGCTTGGACCGGCGGTGGTCCAGCTCCATGCCAATGATGTTCACACAAAGGTGCTTCGTTGGTGGCAGTCTCATGTTGCGGTGGTAGTGGGGTGGCGATCTTGGATTCTGGGGCAGTGGTCCTAGGTTGTGTGCTCTCCGACGAGCAGCGTGGTAGCTGGTGTTGGTGAGGTGTGTTATGTGTGACGCCCCCGATTCAACCGTACACTAATCATACATGCAAATGTGTATGATCAAGATCAAGGACTCACGGGAAGATATCACAACACAACTCTAGACACAAATTTAAAATGATACAAGATTTATATTACAAGCCAGGGGCCTCGAGGGCTCGAATACATAAGCTCGGATACACGAGAGTCAGCGGAAGCAACAATATCTGAGTACAGACATAAGTTAGACAAGTCTGCCTTAAGAAGGCTAGCACAAAAGCCACAGCGATCGAAAAGGCAAGGCCTCCTGCCTGGGAGCCTCATAACTACTCCAGGTCATCGGCGGCCGTCACGTAGTAGTAGGCACCCTCGGGATAGTAGTAGTCATCAGTGGTGTCATCTGGCTCCTGGGATCCGTCATCTGGTCGCAACAATCGGGTATAGGGGGAAAGAGGTAGCAATGCAGCCATGAGTACTCATCCAAAGTACTCGCAAGACTTGTATCAGATCTAAACTAAGTATGCATCTGTATCAAAGGGGCTGTATCTGTAGACTAAACTGCAGAATGCTAGAAGAGAAGGGGAAAGCCTAGCCTATCGAAGACTAGCATCTTCAAGCAGCTCCAAGCATCTTGCAGCATTCAGAAGAGTATAGAATAGAAGTTTATATTTAGCAAACATGGTGTAACATTAGCGCCCAGAGATCACTTCCTCAAATCCCTGCGAGGAAATAATCCCGATCCCTCATATCTATTACATGCCTTAGCATCCAGTATCCAGTTCTAGTTGTATCAATCGGGATACAACTCCGAGCATCTGTTACCGTAGGACAGCCTATCGATAGATGTTTTCTTACCTGTAGGGGTGCACCAACTTACCCAACACACTGGATCAACTCCGGTTGGACACACCATCAGGTCATGACCGGCCTCGGCCGATCAACACACCACAGTCCTACCTAGGCTCAACAGATAGGCCAGCACACCGGTCTACATCCTAAATGCGAAGGGGTCATGGGCCATTGCCCTTTGCAATCCTACATGTTGCGTACACGGCCAGTGAGCAGACCTAGCCTCCCTTATACAAGGAGAGGCATTCCAGTCCAACCTAGTGCGCGCCGCTCCATCGCTGATGTCCATTGAGCTTTCGGCTGATACATACGACATAGAGTGCCCATACTTATTCCCACGTGGTGGTTAGTGCGAAAAAGGCCAGAGGCCTACTCGGATCAAATATCCAAACCATTAGTGTCTTGATAGTGCGGTAACGATCAATGACCCACGATATGTGGTCTCGTCGCCCCGTCTCACGGACTTGCGGTAAGGGCTAAGAATGCCCAACCACACCGTGTGGAAATCTTGCGGGTATCCTCCAGATCAACCCGACTTCACATCACTCACGGGTACCCCTTGGGGCCGACCCGATGTCATCATGGCTCTGTGGTAAGTCAAAGTAACAGTGTGTCTGAAACAGCAATGGGGAAACATGAGGAATCACTCTCGATGGATTCCCACCCGATGTAACCATCAAGGTGGACTTGGAGGAATCAGCCTCATTGGTCCACACTTGAGGGATTGTACGACAGAGTCATTATCGGGAGTGGTCAAGGAGGAATCGCCCTTGATGACCATGACCGAATAGCTACACTACAGGGTTAACATCAGAAGTGCTGATGAGGTATCACCCTCGGCACTCGATAGTAACTCTGCAAAGTCATACAACTAAGGGGGGTGATGTGCAGTGTGAGGGCCTGGACGTCGATCACGTTGATCGAGTCATCAAACATGAAGCAGGGGCAACTGGGACAAGGTGGGGTCACTGATGGATCTATAACCAACCTATACTAAGCAGTTTAGAATAAGTAGGTAAGGTATGAAAGCAAGTAACAAAACAAGCTATGCATCAGAATAGGATCATACAAAAAGCAGTAGCAGTTCTAATGCAAGCATGAGAGGGGAAGAAATGGGCGATATCGAAATGCTCAAGGGGGGTTTGCTTGCCTGGTTGCTGGGCGGCAAAGGCGGGGCCGTCAGTTGTGAAGTCGATCGCAGGGGCAACATTGGTCTCGGGGTCTATCGGGGAGAAAAGGGGGAAGAAACAGTAAATATAAAGCACACAGATACATTACTAAGTATGACATGACGAAAATCAGAACTAGGGGCGACCTAACATAGTGCTGCACGAAATAGGTGAAGGTGGGAAACAACCAGGAATGTTTTCCCGGTTCCGGACCTGTGTGAGACAGTTGACCGGAGGGGGAATGTTCCATGTTCAGATAGTTAGAGGCATCTGACAGGTAAACGGACCACATATTCGGATTCATTGGATTTTTCTGAGCAACTTTCATGTATAAAACTTTCTCATTCGAGTTACGTATTATTTTGGGACAATTGCATTTTTGCCCCTATTTGGAACCTACCCACGGGTTTTGCCCTTACTTTTCGACTCTGCTTTGTTTTGCCCTTAGATTTGCACGCGAGGTCACCCGAATGCCCTTTGACCGTTTGAGCAATACTTTGAAAATTCATAACAAATTCATATGAACTCGGAAAAATGCAAATAAGATATCAAAATGTTCACACAAACATTACCTTTACGTGTATATCATTTGCATTAAGGAAAAAAGTATCGTTTAAACTACCCCTGGTTATTAATGTAATTAACATTATTAAAAATAAACGGGTATAAAAATACTTTTTCCAAGAATAAAAATTACATGCAAATGCAGGTGATGTTTTCTGAACATCCTGATATCCTTTTTGAATTTTTCTGAGTTAATATCAACTTTTTATGAATGTTCAAACGACTTTGACCTTTATTTTGAAACTTCATAACAAGTTGATATGAACTCAGAAAATACAAATAAGATATGAGGATGTTTAGTAAAACGTCACCTACATTTGCATGTAATTTTTATTCCTGAAAAAGGTATTATTTATACCTTTTTATTTTTAATAATGTTAAAAACATTAATAAACTTAGGTAGTTTAAATGGTACATTTTTCCTGTATGCAGATGACATACAAATAAAGGTAATGTTTATACAAACATTTTGATATCTTATTTGCATTTTTTGAGTTTATATCAATTTGTTATGAATTTTCAAAGTACTGGTCAAAGGGCGTTCGGGCGACCTCGGAGGAAAATCTAAGAGCAAAACTGAGCAGAGTCGAAAAGTAAGGGCAAAACCTGTGGGTATGTTCCAACTAGGGGCAAAAATGCATTTATATGATTCAGAGATTTGAAAAATATTCTGAAATTACTTTTAATTTGAAAATACAGGTTAAATGTTAGGTGCACCCAGATCTGTGTACACAGAAGTGTACCAGAGGATGACATTTGGGTCAAGGGGCTCCAGTCAGCAGTTTGACTAGTCAAAGTTGACTGGTCAACTTGGTCAAACAGGCCCACATGTCATTGACTATTACACTAATCTAATAGTTAATAAGGTAATTAAGTAGGTTAATTGATTTAATTAATTAGGTAATTAATTAACTAACAAAATTATATTATAAAAAAATTAAATCTTTTTTTGGGCGGGCCTTGTTGGGGAACGTAGTAATTTCAAAAAAAATCCTACGCATACACAAGATCATGGTGGTGCATAGCAACGAGAGGGGAGAGTGTCGTCCACGTACCCTCGTAGACCGTAAGGGGAAGCGTTATGAGAACACGGTTGATGTAGTCGTACGTCTTCATGATCCGACTGATCCAAGTACCGAACGTACGGCACCTCCGAGTTCAGCACACGTTCAGCTCGATGACGTCCCACGAACTCTGATCCAGCAGAGCTTCAAGGGAGAGTTCCTTCGGCACGATGGCGTGATTACGGTGATGATGATGCTACAGACGCAGGGCTTCGCCTAAGCACCGCTACGATATGACCGAGGTGGATTATGGTGGAGGGGGGCACCGCACACGGCTAGAAGATCAACTGATCAACTTGTGTGTCTTGGGGTGCCCCCCTGCCCCCGTATATAAAGGAGCATGGGGGGAGGCTGGCCGGCCCTAGCAGGGCGCGCCAGGAGGAGTCCTACTCCCACCGGGAGTAGGATCCCCCCTTTTCCTAGTTGGACTAGGAGAGAAGGAAGGGGGAGAGAGGGGGGAGGAAAGGGGGCGCCCCCCTCCTAGTCGAATTCGAACTAGAGGGAGAGGGGGCGCGCGGCCTGCCCTGGTCTCCTCTCTCTCTCCACTATGGCCTAATAAGGCCCATACATTTACCGGGGGGTTCCGGTAACCTCCCGGTACTCCGGTAAAATCCCGATTTATTTGTAATTTATAGGTATAGTCCTCCCCTGCCCTGTATAGTTTTTCTTCCTCTTTCTTTCTTTTTTATTTGTTATTTTTTTCTTTCCTCACCTTGAGGAAACCCTGTATGTGTTTGCTTTATTTTTAATAAAATGCTGTGGGGTGTAAGCCCTGCAGTCTTCATGGTCAAAAAAAAATCCCGATTTCACCCGGAACTATTCCGATGTCCAAATATAGGCTTCCAATATATCGATATTTATGTCTCAACCATTTCGAGACTCCTCATCATGTCCATGATCATATCCAGGACTCCGAACTACATTCGGTACATCAAAACACATAAACTCATATTACCGATCGTCACTGAACTTTAAGCGTGCAGACCCTACGGGTTCGAGAACTATGTAGACATGACCGAGACTCGTCTCCGGTCAATAACCAATAGCGGAACCTGGATGCTCATATTGGTTCCTACATATTCTACGAAGATCTTTATCGGTCAAACCATATAACAACATACGTTGTTCCCTTTGTCATCGGTATGTTACTTGCCCGAGATTCGATCGTTGGTATCCTTATACCTAGTTCAATCTCATTAGCAGCAAGTCTCTTCACTTGTTCTGTAATGCGTCATCCCGCAACTAACTCATTAGTCACAATGCTTGCAAGGCTTATAGTGATGTGCATTACCGAGAGGGCCCAGAGATACCTCTCCGACAATCGGAGTGACAAATCCTAATCTCGATCTATGCCAACTCAACAAGTACCATCGGAGACAATT
>NW_024118689.1:0-15382 GCF_003073215.2 Triticum urartu
GCGGCCGACGGGGGAGCCGGCGACAGAAGACACTAACAATCGGGTCCTACACCCGGCAAGCTTACCATTGTACCCCTGGGGGTAGGCCTATATAAACCCCCCAGGGCACCCATGCAAAGGGTTCCCGGCACTGTTAGATCTAGACACACATAGAGAGAGGAGGAAGCTAGCCCTGCCTTCTTCCACCTCTTGCATACAGCTCGAGGAGCACCATTGTACTTTCTAGTGCCTTAGTGATCATGCGGGGACCCTGCAGAGCAGTACTAGGGGTGTTATCTCCTAGGAGAGCCCTAAATCTGGGTAAGATTCGCCGGCGTGCATGTCTTCGCCTCATCCCGTTTCCTGGCACCGGCAATGTCTTACTAGCCCCCATCATGATTAGCCATCCTTTGGCATATGTCGCACCAAACCCCCGACATTTGGCGCCCACCGTGGGGCTAGGTGCACCGTCGTCTGGAGATCTGTTCTGGACGGTAACCCTCTTCCTCCCTGCCGAGCGCAGCCAGCCAGGCACGCCGAATGGCGTTTGCACCAATGCGTTGCATGGCGCGGAGGTCGCCTGCATGGCGAGCTGCCTCGCCGACCTTGTTGGCGAGATCCTCCTCACCGACGAGCCTGAATCCGATGCGGTCAACGATGGCCCCGAGAGCCATCTCGTCAACCTCCTCGACCAGCTTCGCATCGCCAATGAGCCGGCCGCTGACTTGGAGTCGGTTGGCTCCACCGACCCGATGCCTGTCGACTCCGACACAGTGTCGCTCAACGCATTCCCTACCAACATGGTGATCGTTGATTATCCTCTCCCTCACGCCGACATGTGCGGCAGCACCGTCATGGAGGTGCTTGTCATCAGCCACGATGGAGTTTTCGGTGACGGTACCCGGGACCCGCTCCAGGCAACGCTGCAAGACCTGTCTGCACCCATCGCAGAAGACGCCGACGCCGAGACGCTGGAAGCCCGCCGCGTCCAGCTTGTCGAGAGTGCCAAGAAGCTAGCTAGCATGAGACGCCTTTCGGAGGCTTATCAGCGCGAGATGGACCGCGCCGTTGGCGGCACGCCGGCTCCTGGTGGGCCTAGCCGCGTCAGTATGGTCCGACAGCGCGACGCAGCCATTGCCAGCATGTTCGGCGCTGATCGCCCCGTCTACGTGACGCCTATGGAGAACATACGAGTTGCCCAAGTGGTAGCAGATGAGATGGACAACCTCAAAGGCAACGAGCGTCGCCACATGACGGAGCGCGTCCAGCGACTCATCGATGATGATGCCGAGTAGCAAGAAGCCGGCTGCCACTTCGAGGACCCCAATCGGCGAAACGACGACCTGCCTCCCCGCCAGGAGCATGGCCTGGGGCCGATCGCCCTGTCTACGCGACTCCTATGGAGAACATACGAGCTTCCCAAGTGGCAGCAGATGAGATGGACAACCTCGAAGGCGAAAAGTGTCGCCACATGACGGAGCGCGTCTAGTGACTCATCGATGTGGCTGCTGAGAAGCAAGAAGCCGGCTGCCGCGTCAGGGACCCCAATCGGCGAAACGACGACTCGCCTCTCCACCAGGAGCATGGCGTGACATCCCGGACGCCGACTGATGGCAACCGTAGACGATGAGACAAGGAGCCGGCTGCCAGCCGCAGCCGGACGCACATCACCATTGTGCGCGACCAAGATGACCGCCCTCGCGTGGTGGAACGACCAGGTGGCTACCGGCCTCCCCAGCGCAGAGAAAGACGCGCGTCTCAGCCGCCTATCGATCACCCGAGTCTTGGAGGCCGGCTTGGCCCCCGAGAAGGAATCGGAGAGAATGATGCCCGCCACCAGATAGATCGTCTCAACCAAACCTTAGCGCTAGAAGAAGAAGACGCGCTGGGCCCGCCTTGCTTTGGCCCCCGCATCAGAGATGAGCCCTTCCCCAAAGGGTTCACGCTCCCAAGAGATACGCCCAAGTATACCGGCTCCGTGAAGCTGGAGGACTGGCTGGTCGACTACTCCACATCCGTCAGCATAGCAAACGGCAACATGCTTGTTGCCATGAAGTATGTTCCACTCATGCTCCAAGGCACCGCCCGGACATGGCTGAACAGCCTGAAGCCCCGCAATATCAACAGCTGGGTGGATTTCACTGAGGCCTTCATCCGCAACTTCACCAGCACGTACAAGCAGCCGCCCAAGCCTCGCCAGCTCTCCTTGTGCGTCCAAGGCCCCAACGAATTGACTCGCGACTACCTCACGCGTTGGGCCGAGCTGCGCAACTCTTGCGAGGGTGTGCACGAGGTGCAAGCCATCGAGTACTTCATGGCCGGGTGCAGAGAAGGCACTTTGCTCAAACACCGGCTCCTCTGCGACGAGCCGACGACCCTCGACGAGCTGCTAATCATAGCGGACAAGTACGCCACGGCCGATTCCTCCATGAAGACGGAGATTCAGGTTGATGCATTAGGCAAGGTGGCTCCTCAAGCTCCTCGGACCCCGGCTGGTGACACCGGTCGGCGACAGGAGCAAAGCGACAACAAGCAGAAAGCCCCGATGCCGGCTTCCACCAGTCGACAAGTGGCAGTAGTCGAAGACCGGCAACCGGAAAGACAACCTCCTCCCAAGCGCCAGAAGGGCGGCAAGCCCAACTGGTTACCCGCCTTCTCCTATGAGCAGACTCTTGATGCTCCCTGCAAGTTCCACAACGGTGCGAAGCCGTCCAACCACTCCACCAGGAAGTGTCATTGGCTCACAGAATCTCCAAGGGCAAAGGGCTGCAACCACCGCCGCCTGCTGGTCAGCCGCCTCCGCCTCCTCAGCAGTCGGCGGCCCATCCAGCAGTCGACGCCGTTCAAGATCAATTCCCTGAAGAACATGGAGCATATGTTGTTTTCACCAGTGTGGCCGATGACAGGCGCAGCCGGCGTCGACAGTCTCATGAGGTGAATGTTGTAACCATTGAAGCCCCAGAGTTCATGCACTGGTCGGAGAGGCCGATCAGTTCGAGCCAGGCTGATCACCCGGAAGTGATGCCTTCTCCGGGTTCTTAAGATTTGGTGTTGGAGGCCACCTTTGCCACGGAGAGGCGAGCTGCTTGTTTCTCCCGAATCTTGATAGATGGCGGCAGCAGCATCAACATCCCGTACCGTGATACCATGGAGAAGTTGAAGATCAAACCCAAGCATCTCCAGCCCAGTTGGACTGTCTTCCACAGCATAGTTCCTGGCCTTTCTCACTCACCAATCGGCAAGATCCAGATAGGTGTCCTCTTCGGGGATAAAGGCCATTTCCACCGAGAGCCCATCTGGTTTGAGGTGGTCGACTTGGAAAGCCCCTACCACGCACTACTTGGCCAACCCGATTTAGCCAAGTTCATGGCGGTGCCGCATTATGCCTACCTCAAGATGAAGATGCCAAGCGCCAAGGGAGTCATCACCATCTCCGGAGATTATCAGAAGTCGTCCGACTATGCGGCCGCCAGTAGCCGATTGGCCGAGTCCCTTGTGATCGCTGCCGAAAAGCGGCTCCTTGACCAGGTCGTGGCCATGGCCAGCAAGCAGCCGGACATCCCCCACGATCCAAAGGAGTCGGAAGCCAAAGGATCCTTCAAGCTGGCCAAGGAGACAAAGAAGATACCGTTGGACCCAGAGCACCTGGAGAGGTACGCTGTCATAGGTGCAAACCTTGACAGCAAATAGGAAAGCGAGCTCGTCGATTTCCTCCATGAGAATCGGGATATCTTTGCATGGTCTCCCAAACACATGTCGGGTGTCCTGACGGATTTCGCCGAGCACAAGCTACATGTTAGAGAGGATGCCAAGCCAGTCAAGCAACCCCTCCGCCGACTGTCGGAGGAGAAGAGAAGAATCGTTGGAGAAGAGATCGTCCGTCTGTTGGTAGCCGGCTTCATTATGGAAGTTTTCTTCCCAGAATGGCTCGCCAACCCAGTCCTAGTACTGAAGAATAATAACAAGTGGTGCATGTGCATTGATTACACCAGCCTCAACATGGCCTGCCCGAAGGATCCATTTGCTCTGCCACGGATAGACCAAGTGATAGACTCCACAGCCGGATGTGAGCTGTTGAGTTTTTTGGATGCCTACTCTGGGTATCACCAGATCAAGTTGAACCCGGCAGACCGTCTGAAGACCGCATTCATCACACCATTTGGAGGCTTCTGCTACCTGACCATGACATTCGGCCTGAGGAAGGCCGTTGCCACTTTTCAGCGTTGCATGCAGAAGTGCCTCCTCAAGCAACTCGGCAGAAATGCCCACGTCTACGTACACGATATCGTGGTAAATACAGAGAGGCGCAACACACTCCTCGAAGACATCAAGGAAACCTTTGAAAATCTGCTCCGATTTCAAATCAAGCTCGACTCGGAAAAGTGCGTGTTCGGAGTACCAGCCGGCTAGCTCCTTGGCTTCCTGGTCTCAGAACGCGGCATTGAGCGCAACCCTATGAAGATCCAAGCCATCGAGAGGATGGAGAAGCCCACCCGACTGCGAGACGTCCAGAAATTCACCAGCTGCTTAGCATCCATCAGCCGGTTCATCAGTCGGCTGGGCGAGAAGGCTCTTCCCCTGTACCAGCTCATGAAGAAGACCACTCATTTTGAGTGGAACGACCAGTCGGATGACACTTTTCTCCAGCTGAAAAAGATGTTGACCACGCCACCTGTCCTGGCGGCTCCGAGTGCTAAAGAGCCCATGTACCTTTACATCGCCACCGCTAGCCATAGTTGTGGAGCGCAAGGAAGACGGCAAGGTGTTACCAGTCCAGAGGCCGGTGTATTACCTGAGTGAAGTATTGTCCGCCTCCAAGAAGAAGTACCCCCACTATCAGAAGATGTGCTACGGCGTGCATTTCGCCGCCAAGAAGCCGAAGCCATACTTTCAAGAGCACCCAATCACTGTTGTCTGCACTGATCCCCTTGCTGAGATCATTGGCAACAGAGATGCTTCTGGCCGAGTGGCCAAATGGGCAATCGAGTTGGCCCCCTACACCATCAACTACCCACCCCGCACCGCCATCAAGTCCCAAGCACTGGCCGACTTGCTCGTCGACTGGGCCGAGACCTAGTACCTGCCGCCAGCGCCGGACTCCACCCATTGGCGGATGCATTTTGATGGTTCAAAGATGCGCACTGGTTTGGGAGCCGGCATCATCCTCACCTCTCCCAAAGGCGACAAGCTCAACTACACATTCCAAATCCATTTTGCCGCCTCCAACAATGTGGCCGAGTATGAAGCACTAATACACGGCCTCCGGTTTCCCAAAGAAATCGGCATCCGCCGGATCCTGTGCTACGGCGACTCCAACTTGGTGGTCCAGCAGTCCTCTGGCGATTGGGACGCCAAGGATGCAAACATGGAAAGCTATCGTTTTTTCATCCAGCAACTCAGTGGATACTTCGAGGGGTGTGAGTTCCTTCACGTGCCAAGAGCTGACAATGAGCAAGCAGATGCATTGGCACGAATCGGCTCCACCCGGCAAGCAATACCAGCCGGTGTCTCCCTTCAGCGCCTTCTCAATCCATCGATCAAGCCTTCTCCAGAATATGAATCCATCTTTGTGTCGGCCCCTCCCGAAGCAGTCGGATCTGGCTTAGGGACTGCAATAGTCGGCCCAGGGACTTTAGAACCTGGCCTGGGGGCTGCGGCAGTCGGCCCGGAGACTTCATTAACACAGCAAGCGACGGCCGCCTCCAACCCACCACCTCCCAACCCAACCGCCCTCGTGCAAGTTACAGTTCTGGCAGTCGGAGAAATAGTAGCACCTTCATGGGCGCAGCCCATCCTCAACTTTCTAGTGAACAAAGAGCTGTTGACTGATGAGATCTTAGCCCGACAAGTGCAACGTCGGGCAAAAGCATACACCATTGTCAACAGAGAACTTGTGAGGCGCAGTGTCCCTTGTGTGTACCAGCGCTGCGTGAAGCCAGAGAAAGGCCAAGCAATCCTCAAAGACATCCACCAAGGCGAGTGCGGCCACCACGCGGCTTCCAGGTCACTCGTGGCCAAAGCTTTCCGCCACGGTTTCTTCTGGCCGACTGCCTTGGAGGATGCCAAGGATCTAGTCAAGCATTGCAAAGGGTGTCAGAAGTTCAGCTCGAAGCAGCATCTACCAGCTTCTGCACTCAAGACCATCCCCTTAACATGGCCTTTTGATGTCTGGGGCTTGGATATGGTAGGACCATTCAAGACAGCACGCGGCGGCATGACCCATCTGCTTGTTGCCGTGGACAAATTTACTAAGTGGATAGAAGCAAAGCCAATCAAGAAGTTGAATGGTCCAACTGCTGTGACGTTTGTTGTAGATATCACCACTCGGTATGGAGTACCACATAGCATCATCATGGATAATGGCACAAATTTTGCCAAAGGAGCCTTGGCCCGTTTCTGCGCGACGCCAGGCATCCGACTGGACCTAGCGTCCGTTGCCCATCCGCAGTCAAACGGCCAAGTTGAGCGAGCAAACAGCCTCATCCTTTCCGGCGTCAAACCCCGACTGGTCGAGCCCCTGGAACGGTTGGCCGGCTGCTGGATTGAAGAGCTGCCAGTCATCCTCTGGAGCCTCCGCACCACTCCGAACAAGTCAACCGGCTTCACTCCATTCTTCCTCGTCTACGGTGCCGAGGCCGTCATCCCGACGGACATTGAGTTCAACTCACCTCGCATCACCATGTACACCGAGGCGGAAGAAAGAGAAGGACGTGAAGACGGCGTCGATCTATTGGAGAAGGGCCGACTATTAGCACTCAGCCGGTCCACCATCTACCAGCAGAGTCTATGCCGCTACTACAATCAGAAGGTCAAGCCAAGATCTTTCCAGGAGGGAGTCCTTGTGCTCCGACTAATCTAGCGAACAGCCGACCAGCACAAGCTCTCGGCACCCTGGGAAGGCCCATTCATCGTTAGCAAAGTTTTGGGCAATGACTCCTACTACTTGATCGATACTCAGAAGCCCAGAGCACGCAAGAGAGACGACTCCGGCAAAGAGACAGAGCGGTCATGGAATGCAAACCTCCTTTGAAGATTTTACAATTGATGTAGTATGTACCACGCTACCTTTTGTATTAAGTATGAAGACTCCGGGTCCCCCGAGAAGAGCTCGGGGACTACCCTCTTTTCTATATATGATAAATGTTATGCCTATGAACGTGTTATTTCATTATTTCCGCCTGGCACCGGGTTCGACCATTCGGCCCGGGGGCTCACCGCCTTATAATATGTGGTGCTTCCTGCAGTCAGAAAAGTAGTCTGTTGGCACCCAAGCTCTCTCCTGCTAGAAGCCGCAGTTTGCAGAGCGACTCTCCAGTCGGCAGGAGTTACAGGTAGGGAAGGGTTTCCACATGAACAATGGCTAAGTACCCCAAGCACGCACATAGTTCAGGCTGACTTCCCGCCTCATCGGTCGACTACTGAAACAGTCGGCCGACCGGTTTCTACTTAACTTGTTAACGCTCTAGTCGGCTAAGTACATGCCCTCCCAAAAGCAGCTAAGTACTTGACCAGCCAACAGTCTACAGAGCGGCTGTTTCCTGGCAAGACGGCAGCCATGGGAGGGCGGCAAAGGGAAAAGGCCAAGGGGTAGAAAATAAGACAAGACAGAACTCGGCAAAAGCATAACTTCAGAGAAAGCATATTTACATGACAAAAGGCCCATGGCCAGCATTCAACAGAGTTTGAAATACACCCCGCGGGTGGAATTGTGCAAATTTAACAAAGTTTGTCGAGACTGATGAAACAAGAAAATAAAGATAGGTTGGCAGCCTAGGGAGCTGCATAGGGGTCCGGCTGGCTGGCGGAGTCGGTGGAGCCGGTTGGTGGAGTGGACGGCTGGTCGGTCTCTGCTTGGTCGCCTCCAGCCGTAGTCGGTGCGCTCGAGTGCGGCTCATTGTTCGAGGCACGATCAAGTTGGGGCTGGCTGTCCGCTTCGACCTCTAGCACATCTTCTTCGCCTTCCTTGCCCTCCTCATCTCCTCTCTCATCTTCCCCCTCGTTGCTGGAGTCGATCACCTCGGCCAAGTCTTCGTCGTCCTCTGGGATCAGTCCGAACCACTCCGGTGGCACCTCGACTCCATCCTCAGCCAGCTCAGGAACGAAGATGCTGCTGTCGGTGTAGTCGGCATTCGTCGCCGCACGTCTGACGAGGTCACGCTCCACTGCCACCAGCTCCTCTCGGGCCTCCTGCCGAAACATGGCCAACTGGGCTAGGTTTAGCCCAGGATACCACGCCTTGACGAACTCCAAGGCCTGGCGCGCTCCAGCCCGGGCCGAAGAGCCCTTCCAGGCCTCGAGTCGGCCGGCCGCCACCTCCAACCAGTCGGCAGTACGACTAGGAGTGCGCGGAGCCGGCAAGTCTGACCAAAGGGCGGAGATCGCCTGGGCCCCGACACACTGAAGGTGGCGCAGCATCCGATGAGCCAGCCGAAGGCGGGCTTGGATGTTGAGAAGCTGCTCGCTAAGGGTCCGGGGGGAATTGGCGGCAATCCGCATGCCTTCCGCCCTTTGTTCCTCACGATAAGCCTCGATGGCCTCATTGGCGGCGTCAGAATGGCCAGGAAAGAAGTATGTAAAGACAGAAAGCAAAGAAGTCAGAAGTCAGAAGCTGGAGGTCAGCTCGGTCAGCAGCCGGCAGCCGAAAGAAAAAGAAAAAGAAGAAAACTTACCATCGACCATGTCTTCAATCATGCCAAAGCCGGATTTCAACAGCGCCTCCTTATCGATCCAGGTGGAGCGTTCGGTCTCGAACTCGGCGAGGAGATTGGACTCCTTCACCTCCGCCTCCTTCCAGGCTGTCTAGAGAAGCTCCGCCTGCTCCGCCAGTTGCGTGGCCAGTCGGTCACGCTCCTGGGCCAGCTCGTTGCACTCTGCCCCCTTGGCACGCAACGGGGTGTTGGCCTCACCCAGCCGCCGTTGCAGGACGACATTGGCTTCTGCGAGAGTGGAGAAAGAAAATGATGTGAGTAACCAACAGAAAAAGTATAGTTGCTAGGGAGATCCGGTCCGACTGCTCAGCAGGCGGCCCGGATCTCAGGGACTACAGCCCACGGCTGCACTATCGCGCTCCCGCAGAGAAGGGGAACAGGGACTTACTCCGGCTTTCCGACAAGTTGGTGGTCCGTCGGTCCAGCTCCCGGACGTTGGAGTTGAAGGTGGCCGCGCGAAGATTATGATAGTCCTACAATGAAGATAGAAGAAAAGTTAGCACTCAGAGCCCGCCAAGTAAAGTTCTGGGCCGCCTGCTCAACAGCCGGCCCAAAACTTGGGGACCACACCCAGTGGGTGCGCTGGCGCGCCCCCATAGAGAAGTACAAAAATCAAAGACGAAGAAATAAAGAGCATACCTGAATGGCCGCTCGCGAATCTAGGAACGCCCTGTTGCACTACTGAAGAGTGGTGGCCTCGGCTCGGAGCTTGTCCTGGACGTCCAGGATCACCTGGTTCAAAACGCATGTTCCGCCTCCATGCACCCATTCGGCAGGAGCAGCGCTGGTTGCTTCGGCCTCCGGGGATGAGTAGCTTGCAGCGCCGGCTTCCAGCGGTCATGGCGCCGAGGTTGCCTTCGCGCCTTGGCGGCGTAATGGTGTGCGGGACACAGGAGTCGAGCCCGTCACCATCTCGTTTCCGGTTGGTGGCACCAGCGGGGCCGCCGGCTGCTTGTCCCGCGACCTGTCAACCGGTGGTGGCGAAGGCACGGCTACCTCTAGAATGGCGACATCGCCAGCTCCCCTCTCCATGACCGGTTGTTCGCCGCCGGCTCCCCTAGTCGGCACCGTGAACTCCGGAGGCGATGGCGCGGAGTTCAGAGGGATGACGAACAATGGCACTTGGCGGTACGCGGCTTCTTCGGCCCGCTTCTTCGCCGCAGCGTCAGCCTCCGCCTCCGCTAGCTTCTTCAGTGCAGCGGCCTCCGCCTTCTCCGCCTCCACCTTCTCCCTACGGGCGGCTTCCCTCTCCTCGCGCACCTCCCGCGCGTTTCGTTCCTGCGCCTCCCGGAGGTCGGCTGCAGGATCGATTCGCCGGGTGGAGGCAGAAGTCTCCGCCGACCCAATGACTGAGGCGGCGGACGACTTCTCAAGAGAGAGCGGAGCCCTAAGACAAGAAAGTAAAGCAGAAAAGCTCAGATAGAATCAACCGAAGAGGAAAAAACACAAGGAAAGGACACTTACCCCGACACCATGGGAGGCGCTTTCAGAAGCTTCTGAAATTTGGTCACCTTTGCGGCGGCCTCCCTCCGCTTGGTCACGGCGGTCGGGTTCTTGGGCTGCTTCGGCGCGCTGCCGCCTAGGGCAGCCGGCTCGGCGAAAGGGCCTGCGTCCGCCCTGCCAGTGCCTCGCGCATGGCGTGGCTCATCTTCATCCTCGTCATTATCAGGCCAGGTCTCTATGCCTCCCATGTCTTTGGAGGCGCCCGCTCCATCGCCGCCGCCTATGGCGTCGTCCTCCAAGGCGGCCGCCCCCATGTTGGATGGACAGCCTGTTGGATGGTATAGAAGAGGAATTTGGTCAGTCTACATGACAATGTAATTAAAGTGACATGTATAATGCCTTCTAGCCGGATTGTAAATCATTTGTCATGGCGGACCTTTTCGCTTCAACCTCGGGACCCAATAGTCCGGAGTGTATCCGAATACCCGCTCAGTTATATAAGGACCAGGGTATGCGTGGAAACCAGGCGTAGGGGTCATTAGTGCTGGAACATACAAGTATCCAACTAGTTATGTTATATTACATGGGTAGTAAGAAACATCTTCCAGGGAGAATAGTTCTGTTAAGGGTTCCTTTCCCTGGGTACGCATGCCCTAAAGTGCATGTCCAGACTGCGAGAGGAGACGCAGGCAAAAACATCTAGGGGCACATATGGAAAGTAAATAAAAATCATCTTTTGTTCAACGACCGAATTTTCCCTTAAGAATGCTAGATTTCGGCTTCACCCAGTCTGAGGTACACATCCGGCTGACCCGGCAGTAATAATCGCAGAGGTGCTCCTCTTATTCCCTAGCCGAATTAACAGGAACGTAGGGAATAAATACAAGAGCCAGGCAACCCAGCTTGGCCAAAACTTAAGTCATGTCGATGCATATAATGGCGAAGAAAAGGTACATGCGAAAGAATAACACATGTGCGGGGCATGAAGCCTAGATAAATAATTAAGCTTCTATGTAAGAAGCCCCCAGGTATAATGAGCGTGGTTAGCGCGTCAATAGTGTGCAAGAAAGGCACAAGTTGGCCCTTGAAGGCCTTGAGAAAGAATCAAATAAAAGAAAGGAAGAGAAAAAAGACAGATAATGTATATGCAAAAAATGGACAGAGGAAGGAGACGCACATAGAGTCTGGCACTAGGCGTAGAATCTTCGGAGCCTGGCTGCGTTCCATGGGTTCGGCTCAAGTTGATTATTCGATGCATCCCGCAGACGGTACGCTCCACCGGTCAGAACTTGGTCAATAATGAAGGGACCTTCCCATTTGGGCTCGAGCTTGGTCTTTATCTTCTCCGGCAAGCGTAGAACTAGCTCGCCAACGTTATAATTTTTGGCCCATACTTCTCTGCTTTGGTATCTGCGAGCCTGTTGCTGATAGAATTCAGAACGGGCTTTTGCCACGTCGCGCTCCTCCTCCAGGGTGTCCAGACTGTCCTGCCAATCGAGCTCGGCTTCTCTTTCTTCGTACATGCGCACTCGAGGTGAGTCATGAATTATGTCGTAGGGTAGAACCGCCTCTGCGCCGTATACCATAAAGAAGGGTGTGTATCCAGTCGTACGGTTCGGCGTGGTCCGTAGCCCCCAGAGTACGGAGTCGAGCTCCTCTACCCAGTGCGTGTTAGACTCCTTTAAGCACCGCACTAATCTGGGTTTGATGCTGCTCATGATATGACCATTTGCTCGCTCGACTTGATCATTAGTTTGTGGGTGATAGACAGAGGCATAATCGAGCTTAATGCCCATTTGCAGCACCAGAGTTTTACCTCGTCGACCGTGAAGTTCGTGCCGTTGTCAGTGATGATGTTGTGGGGGACGCCATAACAGTGTACAACCCCGGATATGAAGACTATCACCGGTCCAGATTCTGCCATTTTAACAGGTTTGGCTTCTATCCATTTGGTGAAATTATCCACCATGACCAGTAAGTATTTTTTCTTATGGGTTCCCCCTTTAAGGGGTCCAACCAAGTCAAGCCCCCAGACTGCGAAGGGCCAGGTAATGGGGATTGTTTGGAGGGCGGTGGGTGGCATGTGGCTTTGGTTTGCAAAAAGCTGGCAACCGACGCAACGTTGGACCAAGTCCTGTGCATCTACCCAGGTCGTCGGCCAATAAAAACCTATATGGAAGGCCTTGCTTACAAGGGCCCGGGCTGCGGCGTGGTGGCCGCCGAGTCCGGCGTGAATTTCTGCCAAAAGCTTCCGCCCTTCCTCTTCGGAGATGCACCTTTGAAGGACTCCGGTAGTGCTTTTTTTATACAGCTCTCCATCGTGGACCCTGTAGGCTTTAGATCGCCGCACTATGCAGCGTGCCTCATTTTGGTCCTCAGGAAGTTCCTGCCTAGTTAGGTAGGCCAGGAATGGTTCTGTCCACGGGGCGATGATGGCCATTATTACGTGGGTTGAAGGTGTTATTTTGGTGGCAGAGCCTCCGATTATGTCAGAGTGTTCAGTATCGGGCGTTTTGGCCGGGTCCGAACTATTGTTACCGGAGTCCCCTTCCCATACCACGGATGGCTTAAACAACCTCTCCAAAAAAATGTTGGGGGGACCGCATCGCGTTTTGCACCGATGCGGGCGAGGATATCCGCCGCCTGATTGTTTTCCCGAGCCACATGGTGAAATTCGAGCCCCTCGAACCGAGCTAGCATCCTTAGGACGGCGTTGCCATAGGCCGCCATCTTCGGATCCTTGGCATTGAAGTCTCCATTTATTTGGGGTATTGCGAGGTTTGAATCCCCACGCACCTCCAGGCGTTGAATGCCCATGGAGACTGCCATCCGAAGACCATGTAACAGGGCTTCGTATTCGGCTGCGTTGTTGGAGTCTGTATATAGTATCTGTACTACGTATTGACCTGTATCTCCGGTTGGGGACGTCAGGATGACGCCAGCCCCCAGACCAGCCAGCATTTTGGAGCCGTCGAAGTGCATGATCCAATTGGAGTATGCGCCGTACTCTTTAGGGAGTTCGGCTTCCGTCCATTCGGCGACAAAGTCAGCCAATACTTGCGATTTAATGGCTCGCCGGGGTTTGTATGTTATGTCAAACGGGAGGAGCTCAATGGCCTATTTGGCAATCTGGCCCGTGGCATCGCGGTTATTTAAAATATCATTAAGTGGCACTTCCGAGGCTACTGTAATTGAACACTCTTGAAGGTAGTGTCGCAGCTTTCGGGATGCCATGAATACCACATAGGCTATCTTTTGATAATGTGGGTACCGTGATTTGCATGGAGTGAGGACAGTGGATACATAATATACCGGCTTTTGAAGGGGGAATTTATGTCCGTCCGTTTCTCGTTTGATGACAAGCACTGCGCTTACAACCTGATGAGTTGCCGCAATGTACAATAGCATTGGTTCACCGATGTTTGGCGCGGCTAGGATTGGGTTGGTTTCTAGTATGTCTTTTATTTCTTCCAATCTGGCTGTGGCAGCGTCCGTCCACTCGAAGTGTTCGATGCGCCAAAGGAGGCGATAAAGGGGTAGTGCCTTTTCTTCTAAGTGGGAGATAAAGCGGCTTAGAGCCGCCACACATCCGGTTAATTTTTGGATTTGTTTTAGGTCCGTTGGCTAGAGCCGCCACACATCCGGTTAATTTTTGGATTTGTTTTAGGTCCGTTGGTATAGCCAACTGTGACAGAGCTCGGATTTTGGCCGGATTTGCTTCAATTCCTCTACTGGAGACAATGAAACCCAGGAGCTTTCCGGCTGGTACACCGAAAACACATTTTTTCCGGATTGAGCTTGATGTCGTATGTTTGGAGGTTGTCGAATGTGAGACTCAAGTCGTCTATTAGAGAGTCGACGTGTTTGGTTTTGACGACCACATCATCTACGTATACCTCTACTGTTTTGCCGATCTATTTCTCCAGACATGTCTGAATCATGCGCTGATATGTTGCGCCAGCGTTTTTGAGGCTAAAAGGCATTGTGTTGAAACAGAAGGGGCCGTATGGTGTGATAAATGCCGTTGCGGCTTGGTCGGACTCCGCCATCTTGATTTGGTGGTAGCCGAAGTGTGCGTCGAGGAAACACAATGAATCGTGCCCTGCGGTAGCATCGATAATTTGATCGAAGCGAGGGAGGGGGAAGGGATCCTTTGGGCAAGCCTTGTTGAGGTCTTTGAAATTGACACATAGGCGCCAGGATTTGTCCTTCTTTGGTACCATCACTAGGTTCGCTAGACAGTCCGGGTGTTTTATTTCTCTAATGAATCCGGCCTCCAACAACTTGGCTAATTCCTCTCCCATAGCTTGTCTCTTAGGTTTCGAGAAACGCCGAAGAGTCTGCTTGACCGGCTTGAATCCCTTTAGAATATTAAGGCTGTGTTCGGCCAGTCTGCGTGGGATTCCTGTCATGTCTGAGGGGTGCCAGGCGAATATGTCCCAATTCTCGCGCAGGAACTCTCGTAGTGCGGCGTCCACGGCGGGGTTTAACTGTGCCCCGATGGAGTCTGTTTTTGTAGGGTCCGTTGGGTGGACTTGGAATTTGACTATTTCATCCGCTGGTTTAAAAGAGGTGGACTTGGATCTGTTGTCGAGTGTCACGTCGTCCCTGACTGCTGTGGAGCACAGCGCAGTTAATTCCTCGGCCGCAAGGGCTTCGGATAATACCTCGAGGGCCAATGCGGCTGTTTTGTTTTTGGCGCGGAGTGCTGTGTCCGGATCACTAGCGAGAGTGATGATTCCGTTGGGCCTAGGCATTTTGAGCTTCATGTACCCGTAATGGGGTATAGCTTGGAAGATCGTGAACGCCTCCTGCCCTAAAAGGGCGTGGTATCCGCTACTGAACGGAGCCACTTGGAATGTAATTTCTTCGGACCTATAGTTCTCTGGCATGCCGAATACCACATCTAGTGTGATTTTCCCAGCACAGTGTGCTTCCCGACTGGGGATGATTCCTCTGAAGGTTGTGCTGCTTTGCTCAATGCGGTTCCAGTCTATTTCCATTTTTTGAAGAGTTTCCTCATAGATGAGGTTTAATCCACTGCCGCTGTCCATGAGTACTTTGGTGAGTCGAAAGTCATCCACAATTGGACTAAGGACCAGTGCAGCTGGTGCTCGGGATGTTCGGAATTTAGGTTTGTCACTGGCATTGAAGGTAATAGCTGTGTCACTCCATGGATTTATTGCTGCCACGTGGCAGATTTCGGCAAGGCTGCAGAGTGTTCGCTTGCGCCTATTATTTGATGCGAAGGT
>NW_024118690.1:0-14298 GCF_003073215.2 Triticum urartu
CGGACACCCCCACCGCCCGCGGCCGTCGCCCCCCATCCGTTGCCCCTACCCTGCGGAGGAGGATCAGGTGACCCATAAGCTGTACACATAAGTTAATTTTTAAAGCACTGTTTTTCTTTTTTCATATACAAATAGTTTTGTATGCAACTTCTGTACAGCTACAAACAGAATATGGCTGACAGATATTTATAGATAATATATAAACAACATATGATCCTGCCCTTAGGTGTAAGCTCTACCTGATGAACACATTGCACATATGATCCCACAAAATCTGTACTTTAGTCATCACTAGCAAAAGAGCCCGTGCGTTGCAACGGGTTCGAGAAACCGCCAAAATTGAGTGGGTTAAAGAAATGCATTAGCAATTTTAAAATGACAAAAAGCCCAAAGAATACACTTGCTTAGTAAGTATAAATTCGCTACCCTTCTGATTTAGGCAACTAACACTAACTAATTAGACTGAGGGAAGAATATAATAATTAGGAACAGTAACTATTTAGACTGAGGGAAGAACATAATGCTGAGAATTACAACATATCTCTACTGTAATGCTGCCTATTAAGTGAGTGAAAAGAAAAAGTCAGTCCATTACTCCACCTCTTTAATTAGTACAAACGAAAGGTGAAATATAACAGTATAAAACTTCAACATGAGTAATGGGATACTGAACGAAATGTTTAGATTAACCTGCATATATATGAATGAACATATTCCATAGAAATGCAAGAATTAGTTCCTTGTCACCATGAAAACTAATTCTGCTGAAACTGTGACTGCAATGTGCATCAGATATCAGAACCAGAGCATCCTTCATATACTGGACAGCCATGGTGCAGTTGTGCAATTTTTTTAAATGTGAATCTGATGGAGCAATCACTTTTCTGAAATAAAGAACGATGTCAATGTAAGTCCAATGGCAGCAAGCATCTGGCAAATGAGGGGAACATAAATGCATACCAAAATATTTGATGGGTCAAAAAGCAGGAGCTGAACAAATGTACCTAGAATCGCCATCAATCAGGTCTTCAATCAAATTTCATATATAGTTGTCAGAAAGCAGGAGCTGAACAACTATTACGTAAAGAATTACCATCATTGAGATCTTCAATCAAATATTCTATAGTGAATGGTACTCTGATAGTGCTGGTAAGGAATGATTAATAATTAGAAAATTAACAAAATATCCAAAGAAAAGTCATAACAAAAACACAAAATGCCAAAGTCCACCACTATGTTGGATATTTATGGTTCTTTGAGATCACTATTGCATAGTTTTAGAGCACGGTAACACTGGCTAACACCATACTTGTTGATAATTCAGTCTATAACCAATGTTGATAGATGCATCAGGACAGCACCGGAACAGAAGTAAAAGAAGACCCAATCAGCTGAACAAAGTACTTGCATGTTAAGAAATAAAATTAACCAGAGGTAGATGTATTGAGCTATCTTACCCTGAATAATTTGATAGATTTTATGTTGGCTTGGTGAAAAACAACGGAGGGGACAAATGCACGCATTGTAGCTGCTCTCGACCCCGTCCTCTTCACCTCACCACCTTATCCCAGCGCCTCCATTTGTGGCACCCGGCCGCCTTCGCCCTCGGCCTGCTTGTCTGCGCAGCCTGGCTTCGCTTCGCACAACTTTGCACTGACCAACTCCGCCTCCATGACACCCCACTTCCACGGTACCACGGTTGTCGCTCCAGCTTCCGCCTCCTGGTTAATGAAGCACCAACCATCCCAAGGCACTTCAGAAATAGATATAGAATTCTAAATCTCCCTTGTTCCTTGCAGAAAAGGGGCCATGAAAGTAACAGTGACAGATTGCATTGACTGAATAGACTGAATATACATCGTTGCAACGGGATGTGAATCAAGGCTCGGAGACATATGATCCTATTCTTCCTTAGATAGCATGTCAAACTGCCTTTAGGATCCTATGCACATCAGATAGCATTGTTGGTCTTCATTTACAATTAGTCAGGGGTGGCAAGGTTGAAGCTCGGGGATGTATGTGCTTTTGTACAGAGCAAATGCATGTTGTTATGAATCAGGAGTGGCAAGGTCGACAAACTGGGTCACGGGAGACATGTTGCTGATGACAATAACAATGGACCGATTGATAATTGGGCTATTCAAAATGGTAGTTCGGAACATGAAACATGACCCGAGTCAATTGATCTGGGTAAATAACACAAACTTCAGATTGTTAGTGCATACTGAAATTTAAAATTATAATACGAAGAAATAACATTATTCATTGTCACTTATGATGCCACGGCCTGAATAGATTTTGTGTCATGCAACTTGACATCATGGGTCAAACATAGTACGTGCTAGATATATCATTGATTACTGTTTAGGCGTCTGGATAGTGAAGATTGCTCACATATGTCAAACTATTGTTTTTATATAGTGGACACTACGAAATTCACAACCTTACTAATAGGCATGACAAGAGGAATTTAAACTTTTCTGTAAAGAAAATGAGCAATACAATATTTTCATATTTCAAAGAAAGCTAAATTTCATCAGCTTGAAAGTGGGCGGCGTTTCTAGATCGAAGCTGAACCTCAAAGCTTCCATCGATATCACTCTGCTCCAAGTCCTTTGTTCTATTCCGAGTTGTAGACGGATCGCTCGCTCGCTCTCCTCCAAATCCTATGTTCTACTCCGAGTTGTAGACGGATCGCTCGCTCTGCTCCAAGTTCAGAAAAATATTTGAAATCAGAGGTGTTTCTAAAAGAAGTAAAAAGATTAAATGATTAAAAAAAATTCATTTAGGTGGAAGGAAAAGGGATGGTGGAGCCGGTGGCCATAGTAGCACGTCCGGCCGATTAGGCGTTTACGAGAAACAGTAACCACCAGCAGTCCATTTGTTTTTTGAATACCGAAATCCCTCTATCCTTCTTGGATTCAATTCCATTTGCTTCCCTCTTTCCTTCTTCAAGACCGAAATCCCCCTCTCTTTTTCCTTCTATGAATTCAATTCCATTTGCTTATCTGCTTCCCTCTTTCCTTCTCCATTTGCTTCCTTATTTACCTATCCCCTCTTTCCTTTCTTTTCCCTCTCTTTCCATCATTATTTCCTCCTCTTTTCCTTCCTTATGAGGCAATTTATTTCCTTCCTTATTGATTCCCGAAACTGCTCCTTGATTCCCAGCAAACTCGAAGATCCTTTTAAATTACGAAGTTTGGTTTGGAGGGAGCGATGTGGGACTATTTGAAACCTGAATGAACCTTCCTTATAGCACAGATGGAGCTAGCTTAGTTGGTTGTGTCAAAAGTTGTTGGACACGAGGTTACAAGCTCGATTCTGCGCGCAACAACCATTATTATTTTTGCACGGTTGGGCTGGATGGGCCGGAAAAATAGGCCAGGACGTGGATTATAAACAGATCGAGGGAATCGATCGACTCTGACGGATGAAAGAAAACAAAATTTAGTACCACCTCGTATATGTTTTAAATTCCAACTAAAAGCGTAAAATCACGGAAAGAAGCGTATTGTGACAGTGAACCCACGGAGTCAATCCGTGCTTTATTATTAGGGAATGTACTTTAGTCATCATATTAGCATAGAAGTGATCAAGCAAACTGACACCTCTTTGTTACAAAGAAGTATGCAGACAAACACATCAACCTTTGCCGGTCCCAACATCTTCCATATGCAGCTTCCTGTCAGAGCAAACTGATCCCTGACACCTAGAAGACATGTGTAATTACGACTGCCTCATGCACATAGCAAAAATGTTTCAGACTCTGTCTTCTTTTGTTTTATAGTCGTTTAAAATTTGTCACGCTGCTCCTCTAGGTGGTCTTCTTTAGTTTGATGTACTCTTCGCTTCTGTCGCTGAAGAAGCGAAGGGGATGGAGGAAGAAAACTGAGATATTGGCTGTGGGGTTGTGGATTTGTGTTCTCTGACTCAATATCCCCTTGTATTCCTCATGCACTCACGAAACACCTTGCCCTGAAATTTCAAAAGTGGAAATCGAGTGGCGGATCAACATTGGAAGGAACCCAAACTAACCTATTCAACGGTGATTTCATATTTGTCTTTCCAACTCTGATTTAGTAGTCTTTTCGTGCTGTAAATTGCAGGTTTGGCAAGAAACTTCGGCTTAATTTTTTTTAATAGTGATCTTAGTAGTATTTTCATGCTGAAGATTTCAGATTTGATAAGATACTTTGACTTAATATTTTCTATGGTTGTATTCCAGAGAAATATTGAGGTGTGAAGTTAGTATACGAGATGAAGAATATCCACATCATCTGTATTGGTAGTGTGCCATTCTGATTTTTGTTCCTGTCGGATTTGCAGATAGGTGCAGCGGGAGTGATGTTAGTAGTCTTTTCATGCTGTAAATTGCAGTTTTGTCAATACACTTCGTCTTAATTTTTTTAATAGCGATCTTAGTAGTATTTTCATGCTGAAAATTTCAGATTTGATAAGATACTTCGACTTAAAATTTTCTTTGGTTGTATTTCAGAGAAGTAGTGAGGTGTGAAGTTAGTATACGAGATATAGGTGCTCCACACCATGTGTATTGTTGCGTAAACCTTCTCTGATCACTTGAAGGTACACCCCACAGCCAATATCTACGATTTTTTGTCATGTTTTAATTCTCTGAATCTGTTCATAGATCATGTACGCTGTTATTTTTCCTAGAGTGGTAACCTATATGTACTATTTTCAATGGTGATTTGATATTTGGCTTTCCATCTGACCTTGCAATTTGTTTACAAACAATAAAGTTCTTCAGAAATCCCTTGATTCTTTGTCATTTCTCAAACATTTGTGTTTTCAGATGGGGAAGAAAAATCCAAATGCACGTCGGTTTGCCTCAAGCGAACGTGCCCCGTCACTGGATGTAACAAACTCACCTCTAAATGCAAATGCAGAGAGTAGTTCTGCTGCTCGACAGAAAGGTAACCAATCATGGTACACCAGATTGTCTGATGAAAAGAAAGCAGAGCTCCTCGAGAAGCGTCGTGTCGCCCGGCGTGAGAAGAAGACTGCAGCCGTACAAAGTGTAAACCATGCCCGGGTATCACAAGAACATGCTTCTTCTGTGGGGTCTGAGCAATTTGTCCCTTTGAGCAACATCACCAACACACATATAGATGGTATGTGCTCCCATTTTGTGTCCTAATGCATTGATGCATGTACATATCTGAATCTCCTCCTACATGACAGTTGCAGTATGTACGGCGGCAAGCTCCGCGGGTACTGCTCATCTTCACCAAAACAATATTGCAGGCAAAAAAAGAAGTCCACAAAGTTGGTATGCTGGACTATCCGACGAGCGGCGAGCTGAGTACATACACAAACAGAAGATGGCCCGACTCGCAAGGAAAGCAGCAACTGCCGGGGTGAATGTCCAATTGCCTACATCATCTGCCTCGCAAACTTCATCTGGTTAGACCACCAACATGTTACCTTAATTATTTAAATGGGCAATACTACATCATTGTGATTTTCGTCTCGGATTGATATATGATAACACAGGTTTGGTATATGATAACAACACCAAGTGCTTATCCTGTCTTCATTTTGTTGTTCCCTGTCCATAAAAGTTAGTGGATTGCTTCATTCTTTTTTGTTAAACTTCTTTGATTGCTCGTAGATTTTTGCATTGACAATACATAAACAAGACAAGAAGCTGGGATATACAGCAAATTAGGAGCACATTCTTGAAACTGGTAGCTAAATAAAAACTGTATGTGGTTGGACTTCTGTATTTTTAATCAAGAATATGGTCCAATGGAAGATAATTTATTATGAGTTGTTGACGTCTTCATTTCAGCTTCATCTACGCTTTACTTTTATTTGATCGTAATTTAAAGTGCATGACAACTTCATTTATGTTATATTTGGATAACAAATCCCTTCAGCTATACAAATTTCTCAAGCAAAGTTCATGTAGCCCATTATCTCATAAGCATCCATGTGTCTTATTTTGTCAGTCAGGTTACAAACTTTTCGTCAATTGCCTTCTCTTCTATTCTTCCCTGTTTTTTTGGCCATCATTAGAATCACACTCTACTCAACCAACATTATCCTGCCACTGGTGGCGGCAGTACCTTTAGGGTTTCATGGAATAGATAAGCATTTTATATCGATACCTGTCCTAATCAGCAGATCGTTACTATAGTTTGTTGAGTATCAAAACCTTGCATGTTGTGCCTTCATTTTAGTTTTCACATAAAGCCAATGTATTCCCCTGTTTACAGTTTCATTGGATAGAAGCCAGTACTGAACCACTTCCCTTTATTGCTTCGATATGATTTTTAAGATTGTTTCTTAAGGGTGTTCAATCTAACTTATCAGTAAAAGAAGCTCACTGTTCGTTCTGCCTTGATTCGCTGGCCACATTTCTTTGGTTGGGTTGGCGCAGGCCAATGTCCAGGCTGCTTTACTCACTTTCTTTGCCATACACAGGTCCTTCTGTGTGTCGCTGCTGTCAGTCTCGGGCTTACTGCTTGGAGAACAGGAGGAGCGTCAGGGCTCTTTGCTGCATCTGTGGGGGTACTGGCCAGAAGTAGGTGAGCTAAAATACTAGGCCCCATCTCTGCTTGATCTGTTCAGCCAACTGAATTTGTTCTCCTTACTTATTTCTGTTTCTTTTGGTGTATGTGAAGTGATACAACTTTATTTCCATTGCTGCCATCTTGCTTTTCGTGAGCTAATTCTGTACAATCAAGCTATCGTTTATAGTAATGAGTGGACAATGGCCTGATACAGGTTTCGCTGCAATGCATGGTTAAGTGTTGTCCTACCTCCTATCAGAGGTTATTGCTGTCCATATTCATATGCATATGCTTTTATTTTCAGGTTATTGTTATCCATGTATCACACAAGCTGAGGTGGTCACCTTTGATCTAATACCCGCGAGTCTTCTATATTGTCTTCATCCTATTCGTGCTAAAACATACTCAGGGGCGATCGCCTACCTGAACGATTAAATGGATCAATATTCTGGACATTACAAGCTGGGCCAGAGTGGGCCATATGGAGGTACATCAAACATAGGAAGGGTGGACAGGAGCAGGCACAAAAGGACCTACACCAATGTACAAGGGGATCATGATCTAGGAGAAGCGAGGCCTGGACGACAGGTGGTAGAGCAGCATGCCTAAGAGAAGCACAAGTTACCACTACTATTCAGCAAATGACACAACCAGATATTTATGGATTTTCCTTAACTGTAATGACTTCATTTGTTCTTGAAATGGAGAATCTTATGTATGTCTCTTGTAATTGCTAGTAATGAGATATATAAGTCTTTTCCCCTTCAGTTCAGATTTACAATATACTAGCAAATAACTTTCCTATCTGTTGTTGGGGATATCGCTTTAGAAATTGTGCATGATGTCCTTTGTTATAGCTTTTAACTACAGCAATTATATATTACTTCTGGTTCTGAAGTGCGGCAATTCAAGGTTCAGATTTACAACTTGATATCTACGCATCGGTAGTCATACTGTAGTTTTTTTAATCAAAATTTATTTTTCATCTCCATGGATTGTTTACTGTATTTGCCATATGTTGCGGCTATTTATTTATAAACATGAATTTTGCGATGCAATATGTTTTGGAGACTGAAAAAAATAAGCTCCGTGACAGCACAAATGGACTCATTATCTTTTCAGTTTTATTATATGCTCTTTGGGTTGGTAACAAATATATGCAAAGGCATGTAAAATATATATTTTTCGTCGTCATAAAACTCTCGATCGGTATCCACCGACCCATTATCGTCAAACCCTATCTATATAGATTTGCATGGTACTTAATGCATGTGCCTTTCTGAACATTGTACGTGTCTGAACTAGGGAATGGACACAAAAATTGACGTGTTTGTCTTCTATCTCTAAATATAAAAAGGTTATATATGCAAAAACAGTCTTATTTGTCTTTTCTTGATTTGCAATATTTTCTATGCAACCAAACTATCTTTATACGCATGTTATGCTCATACATACTTGTATATTAGTTGAGACGTGCATTTGCACGTGCAAGCTTGCTAGTACTAAATGAATAGTGAATAGCAGTAGCCCGTGTTATATACCCGCGCTACTACTATGTACCTCCGTATCCCCTCCTGCGCCGGTTTCCCGTTCGTCTGTCGACGCAAAACGAAACAAAACGAAAATATCAATGACGAACCCCCCTTCCACCCCACTCCTCTTCGCCTCCTCCCACCCAACCCCGCCGCCGGTGACCTCCTCTTCCCCCACCACCGGTGCCCTCTCCCCTCCCCTCCCAGATCGACTAGACCAGATCCGGCCAGGCTCTCCATCCCTCCTCGCGCCTGAAACACTAGAAGCCCCTATTTTTCCTACCCAAACGCCGCCGCACTCCGCCGACTCCCCAATCCCCGCCGGCGACCTCTACCCACCCTCTCCTCTGCCCCTCACTTTCCCTCCAAAGGGAAGGCCCCAGACCGGCCGGATCCACCATGCCCACAGTGGGGCTTCCGGATCCGACGCCCGCAACCAGAGGAGGAGTGCCTTCCGGATCCCATCTGCTCTCTTCCACAATTCCACCCATGGAGGTCTTCTTCTTCATCTCCATACCTGATTCGTGAGCTTTTTTTTGTGTGTGCAGGTTGCTCTGATCCGATCTGGTGAAGGGGGCCGTGGAGAAGCTGCTCCCATCTGCCAGCCAAGGAGAAGCTGCTCAACATCACCACCATCTGCTCCAATTAATCCGCCTGTAACGTAACCCGAGGTGGCATCTCTTCCTTCGTTCAGATTTGGCCGCCCACGCACACTTTGGGATCCATCTAGTTTGGGTGAAACGGAGGGTGCCTTATTTTTTTGGTTTCTCTTCTGCTGTGTCAAACGCATCAGCAGCTCACGTAGCTTCTTGTTGGTAACAAATACGTACATCAATGGACCCAAGTAGCCTGGATGTACTCCCTCAGTCACAAAATAAGTGACTCGACTTTGTACTAACTTTGTACTAAAGCTAGTATAAAGTTGAGTCACTTATTTTGGGACGGAGGAAGTATTATTTTTTGGTAACAAATACATTGACTCCAACCATCAATTAATTCTGTACTTATTGCAGATTTCTTGGCCGTTGCACTTGGATTGACTCAGCAACACTTTAGTTTTACTTCCCTCTAGCTGGCTAGCTAACATTTTTAAGGTTCAGTGCACCGCAATAAATTGTTGGGTCAAATTCTGCCCTGATAGTCTGATACACACCCATTTACTTCACTGATGATGAATGGGTTGTAGATGTTGTCGTTCCGTGTTATCCAGGGTTCGCTGCTCTTTAGCGAGAATCATTTGAGTGCTACTAGTACGTTGTCTCTTTCTTGCTCGTGCATTTTTGGATTCCTCGCCATGTCATGTGTTAGTAAAGTGCTAAAGCCGCTTTCCTGTGTACCACACTAGACATGTTAGCATCATTGGCATATGGTGGCTGTGTAATCACCAACATGGCAACATGTCTGAGTCGCTTGTTTTCTTTTTGCTTCTGTTCGCTTGTTTCTCATCCGTAGAAAAATTTCTAAACTCATTCACCAGCAGGTTGCTTTCCTTCTATCATAAGTATTGCCAATTTGTGTATACCTTGATTCAGAAATCAATCACATCTTGATTCAGAAAAACCATACTACACAATTATGCTATTTCCTGACATGAGAAGAACACCCCAGCGCATAACTAGTCTGTAGACACGTGCCATGGAAATTCTGCCATTTTCTTGGGTTAAAGAAACATTTTCTTTTATTCAGTCGTGGCATGACACCAAAAGAACCTAGTATGTAACTAATGCTATATAGATTCGATTCTTCTGAAACTTATGCTTTTTTTGTTCGAAGACTGAACTTATCCATTTGATATGGAAAATTGAACATCATAAGTTAGATTGCCATGGATTCATAAGTCAGACCTACTTCTGTTTTTATGGATCTTGGAAATATGATTGATGGTGCATTTGGGTTCAGGTAAAGGAGGGAACAGTTCTGAGCACTCTGCAGGTGATCCAGAGGTTGATCCCAGTTCTATTTCGTATTTGATTGCCGGTCTGATGGATTGCTACTACTGCTAGTTGGTGGTCATGGCAGGGACAGAGACGGCCACCGAGCGAGCGAGGGAGGGCCCATGGCGCTCTCCTGCATGAGCTGCCCGTCCGTTGCCAGCGGCCCCTCCGTGCGCCGGCACGCGGAGAGTCCGCCCTGGTCATTCGTCACCTTTTCCTTTGCCAGTTGCATTGGGAGATCGACGACCGCCGCTTCAGGGTGGCGCATTGACGCTGTCACCGGGAACGGAGCTGGGTGCTCTCTTCTCGACTTACTCTGTTCCGCCAGGGTGTTGATTCTCTCCGTGCTCTTGGCGTCTCCTCCTAGGTGAGGCGGCGGGTTGGGAGTTGTGCGTGTACATGTCGTCTTGGATGATGAAGTTGCCTGAACTGAACGTAGTCACCCCTAGAGCCCAGATTCCTCGACTGAATTGGCCAATTGACTTTTGTGCCTCTAAGCTTCCTCCTAGAGATGTGCCGCCTTTTGTTCCTGCATTACCACCACCAGTCTTTCTGCAATAGTATCTGAATCCTGCCACTCTGCTGCACTGTTACCAACCTTACTTACTGTCTAAAACAAATTCAGTCGCCATTGACAAGTCAGAACAAGATAAATGAAGTGGGTTTATGAATTTGAGATCATTCTCACTAGCTTTGGTAACTTAGAGATATTTAGCATTCTTAACAAGCCCCTAGCATCTTCTTTGAGTTAGTAATGTTATTACATACGTCTGCACTATTGATGGTTACTACTATTAGTTATGCACTTGAGTGATGGGTCTGTAGGATAATAAGATCATCAACTCTACTACACAGGGTCTGTAGGATAATGTTGATCAATTGATATGTTAGGACTAGTTTCCTAGTGCAAATGCACTAAGAAAAATCATGCGCCAATTGACATTTATGCTAGCTAGCTATATTCAGTTGGTAGGTGCTCGTACTTAAACTGCACATTTAAAATTTAAGCTTTGGTAGTGTTATCTATTTAGTCTGATTTATACACTACATTCCCAAGCTGAAATATTTTTTGTAACCGAAATATATAGTCTGAGTTTCATTCAGTTATTTGTCACCTTTTAACTGAATATCTTTTTGTAACTGAAATATATGTGTACTTACAGTGCATATTCGCATTGTATCAGAATCTTAGTCCTTTTCTCCTGTATCGTCTGAGATTATGCTTCCTCTCTATTTATTCATTATATCTATATGCCTTGCTGATGCTCATTTCTATCGCTGCAGGATAATGAGATGTTCAAGCGGCAGAGTGAATCCATGAGACTGTAGTGCAATTGCACCGTTCCATTGAATACTACTCAGGAATAAGGACATTTCAATGGCAGATTAGCTCTATTTTTCCTTTTCATTTTTCTTACTATTGGAGTGAGGACATGTAGAAAGAGAAACTGTGTGGTAGCAGATATGGCAACTGTGTGATAGTAGAATCAGGAATAAAGAATATGGCAATTGTGTGATAGTGACATTTTTTCCATCACTATTGTTTCTCAGAATTGTATGCATAAAATGGAATTGGTTGATTTTATGTTTTTAAATCCTAAATATTTAGTAGTAGTATGGGAACAAATTGAGCGCTACTAGTATTTAGGATACTAGTAGCGCTGGTATTATAAGCACGCTACTACTACTTCGTTAGTAGTAGCGCGGTTCTGTAATAGCACTAGCGCGGGTGTCACACACGCTACTACTAACAAAGTTAGTAGTAGCGATGGTCTACCCGCGCTACTACTAACTATTAGCTGTAGCGCGATACTAGTAGCGCGGGTACCCGCGCTGCTAGTAGCCATTTTACCCACGCTGCTAGTAGCCTTTTTCCTAGTAGTGTTGTGTAACCCTAGCCCCTTCCGGTGTCTATATAAACCGGAGGGTTTTAATCCGTAGGACAACATACAATCATACCATAAGCTAGCTTCTAGGGTTTAGCCTCTTTGATCTCGTGGTAGATCAACTCTTCTACTACTCATATTATCAAGAATAAATCAAGCAGGACGTAGGGTTTTACCTCCATCAAGAGGGCCCGAACTTGGGTAAAACATCGTGTCTGCAGCCTCCTGTTACCATCCGCCCTAGACGCACAGTTCGGGACCCCCTACCCGAGATCCGCTGGTTTTGAACCCCTAGCATCTTCTTTGAGTTAGTAATGTTATTACATATGTCTGTACTGTTGATGGTTACTACTGTTAGTTATGCACTTGAGTGATGGGTCTGTAGGATAATAAGATCATCAACTCTGCTACACAGGGTCTGTAGGATAATGCTGATCAAAATATTGATTTGTTAGGACTAGTTTCCTAGTGCAAATGCACTAAGAAAAATCATGCGCCAATTGACATTTATGCTAGCTAGCTATATTCAGTTGGTAGGTGCTCGTACTTAAACTGCACATTTAAAATTTAAGCTTCGGTAGTGTTATCTATTTAGTCTGATTTATACACTGCATTCCTAAGCTAAAATATTTTTTGTAACTGAAATATATAGTCTGAGTTTCATTCAGTTATTTGTCACTTTTTAACTGAATATCTTTTTGTAACTGAAACATATGTGTACTTACAGTGCATATTCGCATTGTATCAGAATCTTAGTCCTTTTCTCCTGTATCGTCTGAGATTATGCTTCCTCTCCATTTATTCATTATATCTATATGCCTTGCTGATGCTCATTTCTATCGCTGCAGGATAATGAGATATTGAAGCGGCAGAGTGAATCCATGAGACTGTAGTGCAATTGCACCATTTCATTGAATATTACTCAGGAATAAGGACATTTCAATGGCAGATTAGCTCTATTTTTCCTTTTCATTTTTCTTACTATTGGAGTGAGGACATGTAGAATGAGAAACTGTGTGGTAGCAGATATGGCAACTGTGTGATAGTAGAATCAATAATCAGGAATATGGCAACTGTGTGATAGTGACATTTTTCCATCACTATTGTTTCTCGGAATTGTATGCATAAAATGAAATTGGTTGATTTTTTTTAAATCCTAAATAGTTAGTAGTAGCGTGGGAACAAATTGAGCGCTACTAGTAGTTTGAATACTAGTAGTGCTGGTATTATAAGCACGCTACTACTAGTTCGTTAGTAGTAGCGCGGTTGGTTCTGTAATAGCAGTAGCGCGGGTGTCACACACGTTACTACTAACTATTAGCTATAGCGCCTTATTGGTAGCGCGGGCACCCGCGCTGCTGATAGGCTTAAAACCCGCGCTGCTACTAGGCTTTTCCCTAGTAATGTAGTACTAACACTGGGCGGTGACCATGAGCCATCCCAGGAATAAGAAGGTCATGGCATAAATCCCTCTCATTTTCGTCAGCTCTTTACTGCTTGCTTAGTCGATGGAGGTAACTCTGCCGGGCGGCTAACGTGAGAAGAACGTGCGATGTGATGGTTGTGGTGAACCGATCAATATAGAGAGGGCTAAATTCTTAATTAAGTAGGAGATAAATGCCAATTAGTTCTGAAGATTATTAGGTGCTATATATACGTCTACATTAATTAAGGCAGGATAATACGTCGCCCTTGGATAATTTGGTTCCAAACTTGGCTGGGTCAATCAATAAATTATTTCCGCAGAATGACACCCAGGAAGTTCAGGCACTGATTAATTTGCTCTGACCGATTTCTTTATTGGGAAACACTTCAGATCATACGTTTGACACGGGACAATTGTCATACTGACCATGCGTTGTTGATTCATATTTCATCCTAGAGAGATTTTAAGATGGTTCCAACAATTACTAGTAAAATGCTCGTGTGTTGTCACGGGCCATTTAATTTTTGTTTTGATTGCATATACATACTTATATTTTTGTATAAAACTCAGTGAATTTTTGGCCCCTTCCAAGGACATTGCCTCGACACCTTTTCGAGGGATTCTTTTTGAACGATGACATAATGCATCTCCATCTCTCTCGTATGTTGCAAAAAGTATATAAAAATATACATATTAAAAGAATAAGCCATCAATTGTTATCTCTAATCTACAAAAGTGAATATATAAACACATATTAAAAAATTAAGACAATATATATTGGGCACTGCTAGGCGCCGGCGCACCGGTCGAATGTTTCGGCCGGTCTGCTCCCAGCCGCCCGATCTACTATGCAACACCGTCAGATCCGAGCTCCTCTGCTATTTTTTTACCTTGTCCTCGTCTCCCCGAGCGCTCGCCGTGCCGATTGCCCGTTGGGGCCGCCCCACGCTCCGGCACTCAGCTCGCCCCGGCCGCTCGCCGCCC
>NW_024118691.1:0-15654 GCF_003073215.2 Triticum urartu
GTGGAGTTGAACCAAGGAGTTTGTAAGGGCAAGGAGATCGCCTACTTCGTGAAGATCTACCGCTAGTGAGGCAAGTCCTTCGTGGGCGATGGCCATGGTGGGATAGACAAGGTTGCTACTTCGTGGACCCTTTGTGGGTGGTTGCTTCTTCGTGGACCCTTCGTGGGTGGAGCCCTCCGTGGACTCGCGCAACCATTACCCTTCATGGGTGGAGCCCTCCGTGGACTCGCGCAACCGTTACCCTTCGTGGGTTGAAGTCTCCATCAACGTGGATGTAGGATAGCACCACCTATCCGAACCACAGGAAAAACATCCGTGTCTCCAATTGTGTTTGAATTCTCCAAACCCTTCCCTTTACATTCTTGCAAGTTGCATGCTTTACTTTCCGCTGCCAATATACTCTTTGCATGCTTGCTTGAATTGTGTGATGATTGCTTGACTTGTCCTACAATAGCTAAAATCTGCCAAGAACTAAAATTGGGAAAATGTTAAGTTTTTATTTGGTCAAGTAGTCTAATCACCCCCCTCTAGACATACTTTCGATCCTTCACCCCCTCAGTCAAGGGGACGCCTAAAGGCAGCCAGGCTTCTCCCAGTCGGCCTGGGGTATGGCCGACTCCTAGTAGTCGGCTAGTTCGCTTCCTTGAAGGAGGTGCCTCATTAAGGAGATAATGCGAGGTAAGGCTACAACAATAAGCTGCCCGGCGGCGGCACTGTAGCCATGCTTACCACGACAAAGCCCTCATCACCTGAGGCGAGGCAACAGTAACCAGCCTCCGACAAGACCCTCGAGCTATGGGACCGGCCTGTCGACCAGAAGGCCAGCAGCCGGCGGGGTCCACCAGTCGGCGGGCCCCTCAGTCGGCGGAGAAGCCAGCCAGCGTAGACACAGACGGCTGGGGCCCGCGCCCAGCCGGATTACCATTGTAGCCCTGGGGGTAGGCCTATATAAACCCCCCAGGGCACCCATGCAGGGGGATCCCTTTTCCAGTAGTTTTTAGACACCACATTGAGAGGAGAAGCAGGCTAGCCTGGCCCTTCTTCATCCTTTCATCGAACAGCTCAAGGAGCCTCTTGTAGCTACTTGTCGATCTAGTGACCATGCGGAGACCCCGTAGAGCAGCAGTAGGGGTGTTATCTCCACAAAGAGCCCTGAAGCTGGGTAAGATCCGTCGGCGTGCATGTCTTCGCCTTATCCCGTTTCCAGGCATCGGCTATGTTTTATTGGCTCCCACAATGATAAGCCACCCGTTGGCATATGTCGCACCAACCACCCGACAACAATACAATACGTGCCTCGCTACCTCATCTGTCACTGGGTGAGGACACCGCAAGATTAAACTGAAAACTAAGCACCTCTCCCATTGCAAGAAAAACCAATCTAGTTGGCCAAACCAAACCGATAGTTCGAAGAGAAATACAAAGATATTTTAATCATGCATAAAAGAGTTTAGAAAAGACTCAAATAATATTCATAGATAATCTGATATAAATCCACAATTCATCAAATCTCGACAAATACACCGCAGAAAAATATTACATCGGATAGAACTCCAAGAACATCAAGGAGAACACTGTATTGAAGATCAAAGAGAGAGAAGAAGCCATCTAGATACTAGCTATGGACCCGTAGGTCTGTGGTAAACTACTCACGCTTCATCGGAAGGGCAACATGGTTGATGTACAGGCCCTCCGTGCTCGAATCCCCCTTCGGTAGGGTGCCGGAAAAGGCCCCAAGATGGGATCTCACGGGAATATTACTAGAGTCTTGCGGTGGCGGAAAAGTATTTTGGTGGGTGCCTCTGATGGTTTGGGAATATTTGGGAATTTATAGTGCAAAGATTAGGGTTGGAAGGCCCCCGAGGGGCCCACAAGCCCTCAGAGTGTGCCCCCCTAGGGGCGCCTAGCAGGCTTGTGGCCTCCTCAGGAACCTTCTGGCCCCCTCTCCAAGTTCTCTAGATGTCTTCTGGTCCAAGAAAAATCATCGCGAAAGTTTTATTCCGTTTGGACTCCATTTGATATTCCTTTTCTGTAAAATTAAAAAACAAGGAAAAAATAGAAGCTGGCACTGGGCTCTAGGTTAATAGGTTAGTGATGACCCACAAGTATAGGGGATCTATCAACAACATGTAAATCAAATTCTTGTAGCAAGAGAACCCATCTAATAAGTCTAGGTTTAGCATCTTTATTTTCCATAAGATATTTAATAGCAGCATGATCAGTGTGAATAGTTACTTTAGAATCAACAATATAAGGTCTAAACTTATCACAAGCAAATACAACTGCTAAGAATTCCTTTTCAGTAGTAGCATAATTTCTTTGAGCATTGTCTAGGGTTTTACTAGCATATTGAATAACATTTAGTTTCTTATCAACTCTTTGTCCTAGAACAGCACCTATAGCATAATCACTAGCATCGCACATAATTTCAAAGGGTAAATTCCAATCAGGTGGCTGAACAATGAGTGCAGAGATCAATGCTTTCTTAAGTATTTCAAATGGTTCTACACAATCATCATCAAAAACAAATGGTATATCTTTTTGTAATAAATTAGTCAGAGGCCGAGAGATTTTTGAGAAGTCCTTAATGAACCTCCTATAAAAACCGACATGACCAAGGAAACTTCTTATACCTTTGATGTCCTTGGGACATGGCATCTTTTCAATAGCATCAACCTTGGCTTTATCAACTTCAATACCTCTTTCAGAAACTTTATGCCCCAAGACAATACCTTCATTAACCATAAAGTGGCACTTTTCCCAATTCAAAACAAGATTAGTTTCTTCACATCTCTGCAAAACTCGATCAAGGTTGCTCAAGCAATCATCAAAAGAAGATCCATAGACGGAAAAGTCATCCATGAAAACCTCACAAATCTTTTCACAAAAGTCAGAGAATATAGCCATCATGCATCTTTGAAAGGTAGCAGGTGCATTACATAAACCAAAAAGCATACATCTATAAGCAAAAGTACCAAAATGGCATGTAAAAGTAGTCTTTGATTGATCTTTGGCTGACACAGGTATTTGAGAGAAACCAGAATAACCATCTAGAAAGCAAAAATGTGTATGTTTTGATAATATTTCTAGCATTTGATCGATAAAAAGGTAAGGGGTAATGATCCTTTTTAGTAGCCTTATTTAATTTGCGGAAATCAATTACCATCCTATAACCAGTAATAATTCTTTGAGGAATCAATTCATCTTTATCATTAGGAACAACAGTAATACCTCCCTTCTTAGGGATACAATGGACAGGACTTACCCACTTACGATCAGCAACGGGATAAATTATACCTGCCTCAAGGAGCTTTAGTATCTCCTTTCTTACCACTTCTTTCATTTTAGGATTCAGACGGCGTTGATGATCACGAACTGGTTTAGCATCTTCTTCCAAATTAATTTTATGTTGACATAGAGTGGGACTAATGCCCTTAAGATCATCAAGAGTATACCCAATAGCAGCACAGTGCTTCTTCAGAGTTTTCAATAATCTCTCTTCTTCATGTTCTGAAAGGTTAGCACTAATAATAATAGGGTATATCTTTTTCTCATCAAGATAAGCGTATTTAAGAGTATCAGGTAACGGTTTAAGTTCAAACACGGGATCACCCTTGGGTGGAGGAGGATCCCCTAGGATTACAACAGGTAATTTTTTTTCAGAATAGGTTCCTGCTTAAAGAATACTTCATCTAATTCCCTTCTTTCATTCATAAACATATCATTTTCATGGTCTGGCAAATATTGTTCTAAAGGATCACTAGGAGGTACATCAATAGAAGCAAGCCCAATAATTTAATCCTTACTAGGTAATTCTTCTTCACGGTGTTGTCTACTAAATTTAGAAAAATTAAATTCATGAGTCATATCATCTAAACCGACAGTAACAACATCCCTTTTGCAATCTATGGTAGCATTAACAGTATTTAAGAAGGGTCTACCAAATATAATGGGACAAAAACTATCTTGTGGGGAACCAAGAACAAGAAAATCAGCAGGATATTTAGTTTTCCCACAAAAGACTTCAACATCTCTAACAATTCCCATTGGTGAAATAGTATCTCTATTAGCAAGTTTAATTGTGACATCAATATCTTCTAACTCAGTGGGTGCAATGTCATGCATAATTTCTTTGTATAAGTCAATAGGTATTG
This sequence comes from Triticum urartu, assembly GCF_003073215.2. Classification (NCBI taxonomy): domain Eukaryota; kingdom Viridiplantae; phylum Streptophyta; class Magnoliopsida; order Poales; family Poaceae; genus Triticum; species Triticum urartu. The sequence continues at coordinate 4,155 of NW_024118691.1, forward strand.
CACTAGCACTAGCACCCATATCACATAAGCCATCATAACAATGATCTCCTATTTTAACAGAAATAACAGGCATGCCTACCACAGGTCTAGGTTTATCTGTATCACAGGGTTTAGCAATTCTAGCAGTTTCATTATAGAAATAAATAACATGCCCATCTATATTATCAGACAAGAGATCTTTAACAATAGCAATATTAGGTTCAATTTTAACTTGCTCAGGAGGTGTATATGTTTTACGAACCACAGTTGAAGCTTTAGCATGATCCTTTATCCTAACATGGAAAGGTGGTTTCTCAACATAAGAAGTAGGAACAATAGGATCATTATAAGTAATAGTCTTTTCTTCAACTTTAATAGGTGCAGCTACTTTTACTTCTATGGGAGGATGATATTTAAACCACTTATCCTTGGGGAGATCAATATAAGCAGCAAAAGATTCACAGAAAGAAGCTACTATCTCAGAGTCAAGTCCATATTTAGTGCTAAATTTACGAAAAATATCGGTATCCATAAAAGATTTAACGCAATCAAAACTAGGTGTCATACCTGACTCCTTACGATTGTCGAGGTTCCAATCTTCGGAGTTGCGTTTAATTCTTTCCAATAAATCCCATTTGAATTCAACAGTCTTCATCATAAAAGATCCAGCACAAGAAGTATCAAGCATGGTGCGATTGTTACCAGAAAGCCGAGCATAAAAATTTTGAATAATCATTTCTCTTGAGAGCTCATGATTGGGGCATGGATATAACATTGATTTAAGCCTCCCCCAAGCTTGAGCGATGCTTTCTCCTTCGCGAGGCCAAAAATTACATATATAATTGCGATCACGATGAACAAGATACATAGGATAAAACTTTTGATGAAATTCCAATTTCAATCGTTTGAAGTTCCAAGACTCCATATCATCACATAGCCTATACCATGTCGATGCATCTCCCCTCAAAGATAAAGGGAAGACCTTCTTCTTAACAACATCTCCGGGTACACCTTCAAGCTTAAATAATCCACAAACTTCATCCACATATATTAGATGCTCATCAGGATGTTTTGTTCCATCTCCTAAAAAAGGATTAGCTAGAAGTTTTTCTACCATACCCAAAGGAATTTCAAAGCAAGCATTGTCATTTTCAGTAGGTTCAGTAGGTTGAGGAGCAACTCTTTTCTCTACTGGTCGGGGTGAAGATACCCTGAACAAGCCCCTCAGAGGATTACTTTCCATAGTAACAAGTGATAGTAAATTTCAGCACACTATATAAATTTTTCCTTACCAAATTCCACCTACCAAAGGCGCTTCACTCCCTGGCAATGGCGCCAGAAATGAGTCTTGATGACCCACAAGTATTGGGGATCTATCGTAGTCCTTTTGATAAGTAAGAGTGTCAAACCAAACAAGGAGCAGAAGGAAATGATAAGCGGTTTCCAGCAAGGTATTCTCTCCAAGTACTGAAATAAGTGGTAACAGATAGTTTTGTGATAAGATAATTTGTAACGAGCAACAAGTAACATAAGTAAATAAGGTGCAGCAAGGTGGCCCAATCCTTTTGTAACAAAGGAAAAGCCTGGACAAACTCTTATATGATGTAAAGCGCTCCCGAGGACACATGGCAATATCGTCAAGCTAGTTTTCATCACGTTCATATGATCCGCGTTCGGTACTTTGATAATTTGGTATGTGGGTGGACCGGTGCTTGGGTGCTGCCCTTACTTGGACAAGCATCCCACTTATGATTAACCTCTATTGCAAGCATCCGCAAATACAACAAAAGTATTAAGGTAAACCTAACCATAGCATGAAACATATGGATCCAAATAAGCCCCTTACGACGCAACGCATAAACTAGGGTTTAAGCTTCTGTCACTCTAGCAACCCATCATCTACTTATTACTTCCCAATGCCTTCCTCTAGGCCCAAACAATGGTGAAGTGTCATGTAGTCGACGTTCACATAACACCACTAGAGGAGAGACAACATACATCTCATCAAAATATCGAACGAATACCAAATTCACATGACTACTAATAGCAAGACTTCTCCCATGTCCTCAGGAACAAAAGTAACTACTCACAATGCGTAAACATGTTCATAATCAGAGGGGTCTTAATGTGCATATAGGATATGAACATATGATCTTCCACCAATTAAACCAACTAGCATCAACTACAAGGAGTAATTAACACTACTAGCAACCACTAGCACCAATCCCGGACTTGACGACAAGAATTGGATACAAGAGATGAACTAGGGTTTTGAGATGAGATGGTGCTGATGAAGATGTTGATGGAGATTTCCCTCTCCCGATGAGAGGAGCGTTGGTGATGACGATGGCGATGATTTCCCCCTCCGGGAGGGAAGTTTCCCCGGCAGAATAGCTCCGCTAGAGCACTAGATTGGTTCTGCCAAGGTTCCGCCTCGTGGTGACGAAGTTTCGTCCGAGAAGATGGCTTATGATTTTTTCCCATCGAAAGAGTCCATATAGCAGAAGATGGTCACCGGAGGGCCACCAGGGGGCCCACGAGGTAGGGGGCGCGCCCAGTGGGGTAGGGCGCGCCCCCACCCTCATGGGAAGGGTGTGGCCCCCCTGGTGAAGTTCCCGCGCTCAATGTTTTTTATATATTTGGAAAACATCATCCGTGGAGTTTCAGGACTTTTGGAGCTGTGCAGAATAGGTCTCTAATATTTGCTCCTTTTCCAGCCAGAATCCCTGCTGCCGGCATTCTCCCTCTTTATGTAAACCTTGTAAAATAATAGAGAATAGGTGTAAGTATTGTGACATAATGTGTAATAACAGCCCATAATGCAATGAATATTGATATAAAAGCATGATGCAAAATGGACGTATCAGTTAGTCCCAAAAATAATATAAAATAGCATATTAATGCATATAAAACATCCAAAATAGATAATATAATAGCATGGAACAATAAAAAATTATAGATACGTTGGAGACATATCAGCGCCACTTGAGCTTGTGGGCCCATGGTGAGTCCTCTCCGGTATATTTTTCTTCTAGTATTTTTTATATATTCCAAAATAAATCTCCGTAAGTTTCATGTCATTTCGAGCTCGGTAGAATAGTTATCTCTGCTAGTAGGTCCTTTAGGTTTAGAATTCCAACTACCGGTAATCTCCCTTTTATGATATATCCTAGCAATTTAAGAGATAAAAGGCATTAGAATTGCATCAAAACATGAAATATAACTCTAAAACATTATAAGTAACAGTAGTAAAACATGATGCAAAATGGACGCATCCACTCCCCCAAGCATAGACTCCGCTTGTCCTCAAGCAAATACCGAGCTCAATAATCATGACCAACGATTTAGAGAGAGAGAGAGAGGTGTTGGTAAAATAAAATACAGACATGATAGCATCATGATCATTATTATAACATCAATTATCAATCATAAAACTTCTCATGATCAACTAACAATTCATTCACAAGTTAAAGTGTAGGCAATATAAACTTACTTGAAAACTAACAAACTTTTTTCTCAATCATCAATGCAATTGCAATTCTTCGTATTTTCCAGGAAGGGTCTATGTAAGAGCTTTTGGTTTAGCAAACTTCACATACTCAACTATCATATAGTCTTCCATGATTGCTGGTACTCAAAACAAATTTTTAGAACAAATTGTTTCAATCAGATACAAAGGAAGACAAGTTTTAATGTCTCACCTCCCAACTTGCTTATCTCGAGGATATAGTCAACAATAATAACTCATAGTTACATATATTTAATTGGATATAAATGCTTGGATCATTCCCTACCGAATTGAGATTGCAATAGGAGTAAATAATTTTGACTCTTGCATAAAAGTAAAGATTAAACATTCAAATAAAGGCCCTTCGCAGAGGGAAGTAGAGGTTGTCATGCGCTTTTGAATATCATATGTGCAAACTCTTAATGCAAAGGAATGTCACTTTACATTGCCCCTTATGACAGCAACCTTTATTGAGAAGTCTGTCGCTTTTACTATGTTAACATCATAAGTTCGTAAAAAATTATTTTTCCTTACAATAACATAACCATACATATTTAGGAGCAATTTTTATTGCTTTAGACCGATGAGAACTCACTTGAAGGATCTTATTCAATCCATAGGTAGAAATGATGGACTCTCATGACGAGAAACTGAGTTTAAGGGTGTTTGGTGATACGTCTCCAACGTATCTATAATTTTTGATTGTTCCATAATATTATATTATCTATTTTGGATGTTTTATATGCATTAATATGCTATTTTATATTATTTTTGGGACTAACCTATTAACCTAGAGCTCAGTGCCAGTTTCCATTTTTTTCTTGTTTTAGAGTTTCGCGGAAAAGGAATACCAAACGGAATAAAACTTTCGTGATGATTTTTCTTGGACCACAAGACACCCAGGAGACTTGGAGTGCAAGTCAAGGAGCCTCGAGGCGGCCACAAGGGTGGAGGGTGCGCCCCCCAACCTTGTGGGCCCCTCGTAGCTCCCGTGACTAATTCTTTCGCCTATATATACTCTCATACCCCGAAAACATCCAGGGGGGCCACGAAAGAACTTCTCCACCGCCGCAACCTTCTACCCGTGAGATATCCCATCTTGGGGACTTTTCCGGCATCCTGCAGGAGGGGGAATCGATCACGGAGGGCTTCTACATCATCACCATTGCCCTCTGATGAAGCATGAGTAGTTTACTTTAGACCTATGGGTCCATAGCTAGTAGCTAGATGGCTTCTTCTCTCTCTTTGATTCTCAATACAAAGTTCTCCTCGATGTTCTTGGAGATCTATTCTGATGTAATACTCTTTTGCGGTGTGTTTTCCGAGATCCGATGAATTGTGGACTTATGATATTTATCTATGAATATTATTCTAATATCCTTTGAATTCTTATATGCATGATTTGATATCTTTGCAAGTCTCCTTTGAACTATTGATTTGGTTTGGCCAACTAGATTGTTTTTCTTGCAATGGGGGAAGTGCTTAGCTTTGGGTTCAATCTTGCGGTATCCTTTCCCAGTGACAGTAGGGGAAGCAAGGCACGTATTGTATTGTTGCCATCAAGGATAAGATGGGGTTTTCATCATATTGCTTGAGTTAATCCTGCTACATCATGTCATCTTGCTTAATGCGTTACTCTGTTCTTATGAAATTAATACTCTAGATGCAGGAAGGAGTCGGTCGATGTGTGGATTAATAGTAGTAGATGCAAAATCGTTTCAATCTACTTGACACAGACGTGATGCCTATATTCATGATCATTGCCTTAGATATCATCATAACTTTGCGCTTTTCTATCAATTGCTCGTAGTAATTTGTTCACCCACCGTAATATTTTCTATCTTGAGAGAAGCCACTAGTGAAACCTATGGCCCCCGGGTCTATTTTCCATCATATAAGTTTCCGATCTACAATTCTAGTTTACTATTTACTTTCTTTTGCAATCTTTTACTTTCCGTTCCATAAACCAAAAATACCAAAAATATTATTTTACCATTTGTCCATCTCTATCAGATCTCACTTTGCGAATAACTGTGAAGGGATTCACAACCCCTTTGTCGCGTTGGTTGCAAGTTGGTGTTTGTTTGTGCAGGTATTCGGTGGCTTGTTGCGTAGTCTCCTACTGGATTGATACCTTGGTTCTCAAAACCGAGGCAAATACTTACGCTCCTTTGCTGCATCACCCTTTCCTCTTCAAGGGAAAAACCAACTCAAGCTCAAGAGGTAGCAAGAAGGATCTGGCGGTGTTGCCAGGCAGATCTACACCAAGCCAAGTCATACCAAGTACCCATCATAAGCTCTCATCTCTCGCATTACATTATTCGCCATTCTCCTTTCGTTTTCCTCTCCCCACTTCTAAAACGATTTTCGAAAAGATTCCACCTTTTCTTCGCCTCTCTTTCGTTCGTCTTTTCCGTTTGCTCGTTTGTCCACCATGTCTGAAACGGGGGATGTTATCCCTGAAAATCTTGAGGAGAATCTTGAAACTTGCTCTTTGGATCCCGGAGCTGAAAAGCCTCCTAATTACAAAACTAAAATCTTTCATATAAGATACAGTAATATTATAGGGAAAAGTATTATTCAAGAATTCTTTGATTGTACCGGATCCTTACCTATTAATAAAAGAACTATTCTTCTTGAGACAAATTGTTATGCTGATGCTATTGTGATTCTTGTTGAGAAATTAGAAAGAAAATTTGTGCATCTTCATCCTGCTTTGCAAACAGTGTTTTATGAACCCCCTAAAATCAATCACCCTATAGCTAAAAAGATTGCCACTATTATTCTTATGCGTGAATTTGATTTTATTATCCAAGAAGCTAGGGATATTTCTGCTCTCTATAAAAAGGATGTTGAACACCCTCCAATCATAGACATCCTGCATGATAAAGAAACTATGCGTAGTTTGGAATCTAGGGATTATCAATCTTATAGTGAAATCTTAGGAAAAGGGTTCCCCATTCTGAGATCTCTCAGGCTTTGTATCTTGAAACTTTTGAAGAATTTGATTGGATAACTAGAGAAGTTTATGTAGGATTTAATAGGGATTGGTGCTACCTCTTTTAGCACTGCGTTGGTTTTCCCCGAAGAGGAAGGGATGATGCAGCAAAGTAGCGTAAGTATTTCCCTCAGTTTTTGAGAACCAAGGTATCAATCCAGTAGGAGGCTACGCGCGAGCCCCTCGTACCTGCACACAACAAATAAATCCTCGCAACCAATGCAAATAGGGGTTGTCAATCCCTATAAGGCCACTTGCGAGAGTGAGATCTGATAGATATGATAAGACAATATTTTTGGTATTTTTATGATAAAGATGCAAAGTAAAATAAAGGCAATGTAAATAGCAAAGGAAATAACTAAGTAGTAGGAGATCAATATGATAAAGATAGACCCGGGGGCCATAGGTTTCACTAGTGGCTTCTCTTGAGAGCATAAGTATTCTACGGTGGGTGAACAAATTACTGTTGAGCAATTGACAGAATTGAGCATAGTTATGAGAATATCTAGATATGATCATGTATATAGGCATCACGTCCGAGACAAGTAGACCGACTCCTGCCTGCATCTACTACTATTACTCCACTCATCGACCGCTATCCAGCATGCATCTAGAGTATTAAGTTAAAAACAGAGTAACGCCTTAAGCAAGATGACATGACGTAGAGGGATAGACTCATGCAATATGAAGAAAACCCCATCTTGTTATCCTCGATGGCAACAATATAATACGTGCCTTGCTGCCCTTACTGTCATCGGGAAAGGACACCGCAAGATTGAACCCAAAGCTAAGCACTTCTCCCATTGCAAGAAAGATCAATCTAGTAGGCCAAACCAAACTGATAATTCGAAGAGACTTGCAAAGATAACCAATCATACATAAAAGAATTCAAAGAAGATTCAAATATTATTCATAGATAGACTTGATCATAAACCCACAATTCATCGGTCTCAACAAACACACCGCAAAAAGAAGATTACATCGAATAGATCTCCACAAGAGAGGGGGAGAACATTGTATTGAGATCCAAAAAGAGAGAAGAAGCCATCTAGCTACTAACTATGGACCCGTAGGTCTGAGGTAAACTACTCACACTTCATCGAAGGGGCTATGGTGTTGATGTAGAAGCCCTTCGTGATCGATGCCCCTCCGGCGGAGCTCCGGAACAGGCCCCAAGATGGGATCTCATGGATAAAGAAAGTTACGATGGTGGAATTAGGGTTTTGGCTCCGTATCTGATCGTTTGGGGGTACGTGGGTATATATAGGAGGAAGAAGTACGTCGGTGGAGCAACAGGGGCCCACGAGGGTGGAGGGCGCGCCTGGGGGGGTAGGCGCGCCCCCTACCTCGTGGCCTCCTGTTACGTGTCTTGACATAGGGTCCAAGTCTCCTGAGTTGTATTCGATGAGAAAATCATGTTCCCGAAGGTTTCATTCCATTTGGACTCCGTTTGATATTCCTTTTCTTCGAAACCCTAAAACAGGCAAAAAAACATCAATTCTGGGCTGGGCCTCCGGTTAATAGGTTAGTCCCAAAAATAATATAAAGTGGATAATAAAGCCCAATAATGTCCAAAACAGTAGATAATATAGCATGGAGCAATCAAAAATTATAGATACATTGGAGACGTATCAGGCATCCCCAAGCTTAATTTCTGCTCGTCCTCGAGTAGGTAAATGATAAAAACAGAATTTTTGATGCGGAGTGCTACTTGGCATAATTTCAATGTAATTCTTCTTAATTGTGGTATGAATATTCAGATCCGAAAGATTCAAAAGAAAAGTTCATATTGACATAAAAATGATAATACTTCAAGCATAATAACTAAGCAATTATGTCTTCTCAAAATAACATGGCCAAAGAAAGTTCATCCCTACAAAATCATATGGTTTAGTCATGTTTCATTTTCGTCACACAAGAATGCTATCATCATGCACAATCCCTATGACAAGCCAAGCAATTGTTTCATACTTTAGTAATCTCAAACCTATAAACTTTCACGCAATATATGAGCGCGAGCCATGGACATAGCACTATAGGTGGAATATAATATAATGAGGGGGGTTATGTGGAGAAGACAAAAAAGGAGGAAGTATCACATCAACGAGGCTAATCAATGGGCTATGGAGATGCCCACCGATTGATGTTAATGCAAGGAGTAGGGATTGCCATGCAACGGATGCACTAGAGCTATAAATGTATGAAAGCTCAACAAAAGAAACTAGTGGGTGTGCATCCAACTTGCTTTCTCACGAAGACCTAGGGCACTTGAGGAGGCCCATTGTTGGAATATACAAGCCAAGTTCTATAATGAAAAATTCCCACTAGTATATGAAAGTGATAACATGAGAGACTCTCTACTATGAAGATCATGGTGCTACTTTGAAGCACAAGTGTGGCAAAGGATAGTAACATTGTCCCTTCTCTCTTTTTCTCTCATTTTTTCTTTTTTCTCTTTTTTGGGCCTTTTCTCTTTTTATGGCCTTTTTTGGTCCTTCTCTTTTTATGGCCTTTCTTTATATATATATATATATATATAAACACTATTCTAATCATGGGACCAGAATAATATTCTGATCACAACCTGAACTTCCTGAGTAACGCGCCTGAACTTCCCTCTGTACAAACCCGAACTTCGGGCTATCTTCGCAACCATGGCTTCCCCCGCGAATTATTCCGGTCGGTAGTGTTGTGTGGGATGTGACTGTAATCCAGATACTCACACCTGCACCCAATGCTCGTTTTGATTCGTAATTTTGCGTTTTGGCGGATTCACTCTCGGGGCGGATGAACTCGTGTCTGTTTATAAGTTTAATGCATTCAGTGGATGTTCTGGAACCTCTAACATGATGGTAATTTGGTTTAAGTACGAGTTTCGTGGGTAATTTGTCGTTAATTTCAACGGATTTGATTTGAGGCTCTGTGTTCTTCGTCCGTGGGAGTGGTTCCGCCACTTCTGTAGATTTGTTATTTTTATTTGAGTATAGAGGGCGGATTTGATTGCAGTAGTGAGATTGGACCGTTCATGCGTTGTTAATTCCATCGGGAAGGCGAATACACCGCTAAAATCGGGCGATTGGATCTCGTGTGCGCCCGTGCTGGTTTTTGGTTCTTCAATGAGACAACTTGGTTTGATTTATCCTTTTGATGTCAGGGCGCAATATGATATCGTTCGAGGTCGCGGCCTGAGAAGGTGTAGTCACCCAAGTGATTAAATCTGAAAAGCAAATTCGATAATGCATTTTTCAGTGATTCTACTGTCTGTGTTACAGAGTTGGACTTCTGCACCTTTTGTGGTTGAACTTCCCTCGTTTTAATGCATGTTTTTTGGTTGATGCTGCAATACGATCTGTTCCGTTGGTGTTGTTATAAAAATTTTGTGTACATTTTTTTTGTTTTTCAGAGTACTCATATATGTAAAAGTGGAGGTGGTACATAGATACACAAATCATCCTTTTTATATTTATTCTGTCTTCGGGGCTAGTTTTTTTGGATTATCCACATTATGTGGTAGTAATTGGACTTCTATGCTATCAGTGATTGAACTTCCTGATTTCCACATTGCAAGGTGGTGCAACATCGCGCTCTTTTTTTGTTTTTTTTTTGTAATTTTCAATTTTCTAATTTGGGTTTTAGTTTTTTCCGTGGCAACTACGGGATTATTCCCAAATACGCATGCACACCTTACTTATTCTTTTTGTAACACGTTTGCATACTTCAAACAGTGGTAGAACTTCAGTTTGTGTTTAACGTGAACTTACAAGATTTTTGCTTCTATGTAATTTGTCTTTTCTACATGTTCATTTGATGTTTTTTCCAAACGCCGAACTTCTGTGTTTTTACAACTTGAACTTACCTTTATTTAGAAACATTTTATTAGTTAACTTACGCCTGGTGCATTTTGTTTCTTCGACACTAAACATTATTATTCCTCAGGTGCTTCTTTCTTGGTTTTTTATGTCACAGCAAATTTTTTTCTTGAATGCAGGTTCATCTTTTTGACATTGATATTCTAGGACAGATTACATTCCAGAAATCAAAAACCCTTTAGTAGATTTCTTCTGCAATTTGTTGTAACTAGTGTGTAAGTGTGGAGCTGGATCACAAGCACTATCTTCAGTAGGATCTGGAATTCTTTTTTATTCATGGTTGAACTTCTGGTTTTGGAGATTTGCACTCCACATTGGAAGGCGAAGGTGCATGATGCTCTATATTTTGTTTGTTTGGTTTTCTTTGTAATTTTTAATTCTCAAATCGTAGCGTGTAGCAATGCGGTAGCGCGAGGCCGAGCAGGGGGGAGGGGGGTGGGGACCCCCCTCCCCTCCCCCTGCGAGGCCGAGACAGGAACGAGCCGGAGCAGGCGACGACGCGGCGTGCCGCGTCATCGCATGCGGAGGCGAGTCCGTCACATCCGTGACCCCACTATCTATCTTAGGGTTATTAGGGTTTAGGGTGCGTGCGGTGGGGGTGGAAACAGAATAACCGCATTGCGTCCTGTCAAATCCTAGCGCGCAACAATGCGGTAGCGCGAGGCCGAGCAGGGGGGAGGGGGGAGGGACCCCCTCCCCTCACCCTGCGAGGCCGAGACAGGAACGAGCCGGAGCAGGCAACGACGCGGCGTGCCGCGTCGTCGCATGCGGAGGCGAGTCCGTCACATCCGTGACCCCAGTATCTATCTTAGGGTTTTTAGGGTTTAGGGTGCGTGCGGTGGGGGTGGAAACAGAATAACCGCATTGCGTCCTGTCAAATCCTAGCGCGCAACAATGCGGTAGCGCGAGGCCGAGCAGGGGGGAGGGGGGAGGGACCCCCTCCCCTCACCCTGCGAGGCCGAGACAGGAACGAGCCGGAGCAGGCAACGACGCGGCGTGCCGCGTCGTCGCATGCGGAGGCGAGTCCGTCACATCCGTGACCCCAGTATCTATCTTAGGGTTTTTAGGGTTTAGGGTGCGTGCGGTGGGGGTGGAAACAGAATAACCGCATTGCGTCCTGTCAAATCCTAGCGCGCAACAATGCGG
>NW_024118692.1:0-10624 GCF_003073215.2 Triticum urartu
CTCTGAGGAGTGTAGATGCATTTGGATGAACCAATTCTGTGCCCAAGTACCTCACACAACTTGCACCTATTTTTGTTACCTTTTTGAGCCCTTTTAGGCTTATCATTCTTTTCGTTTTCCTTCCCCCCTTCTTACTACAACCACCTTTCTCAAACCAAGCTTTGAATCTGCTCTGTTTTGGCCTCCCAGCCTTTCTTCTAGTGACAGGGAGACACAAGGTAAATTCTATTTCCACCTCAGGCCACTGAGACTGGTCAGTCAGTGCAGGAATTGGACTTGCATATGCAACTTTGAATTTTTGTACTGAATAATACTCATGCAAATATGGGTGCATATTTAACCTGGGTTTAGATGCCAAAAAAGTATGGAATGCTCACATGGTTTTCCAGTGTGTTGTCACTCTTGGCAAGTGCACTCATGCAACTCAGTATTTACCACATGTCTCTTGCCACTCTTTGTATCTCTAACTTCAGCACCCCACAAGAAAGATTTCTCAATAGATAGATGTGGAAGATTTCTACTCCTATTGATCACCTGTTGTACCACTGCTGGAAGCTTGTCCCGTTCCAAAATATTAGCAATTTTCCTCTCAACTCCAACAAACGCATGACCATGATCCTTATTTGGTCCACCATGTCATGCACAGGCAAGTCTTTCAAATCCTTCACTTTGTTATTAAAACTTTCTGCCAAGTTGTTATTGATATGATCACATTTTATGGCAGTATTAAAACCTGATCTGTACCACAACAGAGAATGGTGGGTGTTCAACCATGAAGCAAATTCATTATCACTACATGATGCCAATATCTTACCAAGGTGATAGGAATGTGTCTGTCTGGTATAGGATCTTGCTGCTGGCCACATGCGCCCAAATTCATCTCCTCTAAATTTTTTATCAGATTCATCCACATATGTCCAAAGCACTCCCTCTTCTCAGCATGGGGAAAACATTTTTAATGCATTTTCCAACCCTTTACATGCATCTATGTGGATGGCCAAAGAAGAAACTGGCCCTATGCATCTTTTCAGTTGCATCATGAACCATATCCATGATGCCTCTGTCTCTGATTGAAACATTCCTATTGCAATTGGGAACATCAAGTTGTGTCCATCTAAAGCATTGCATGCAGCCAACTGACCATTCTACTTTCCAGTCAAAAAAGATGAGTCTATGCTCAAATATGGACGACAACCTGCTTTGAATCCATCTATGCAAGGCTTCAAACACATAAAAACTTGTTGAATAAAACCTTGCCATCCTCTGCTACCTCTATATCTATCTCCACCACACTTCCAGGTGACCTCTTCTCCACCTCTGCTTTAAAACTATACAACATCCTAAATGTATTTGCCCAGTCACCATACAATGATTTCATGGCCCTTTGTTTTGCTTTCCACACTGTGGTATATTGTAGCTGGATGGGGTACAGCTTCTCCAAGTCAACTTTAAGCCTCTTCGCAATAGTGTTTGGAGTCTTGGCTAAAATAGGAGTAATATTCTCTGTAACCCAAAGCTGTGATGTCATCTTTGAAGCTATCTGTGAAGTGGTCATACATGTATGCTGGTGTGGTATTTGATTTACCCTTACTGTACTTCCATCAGATTGTAGTCTGGCAGACAAGTACCATTTGCAAGGATTGCCACCACCATCATAACCTTTGCACCGAGCATAAAATTTCTTTCAATCAGTCCACATAGTCTTGGCATCAAACTCTTTTTTCACTGCATAGGTCCTGAAAGACATCCTAAACTCCTTCATGCTTGGCCACAACTTTCCCACCTCAATAACTAGGTTCTCTTTGTCATACAAACAAACCAGCTCATTATCATCTGCATCATCCACATCATCTGCAGCCTCTCTCATCAGCTCTTCTTCATCCTCATTTGCATTTCTAGGGCCTGTGTTACCATCAACAGGCAAAGAACCGTCATCCTTCTCCTTATCTTTGTCATCAACTTGAATGTCAAACATTTCGGCCATACAATGTCAGATATTGGTGTAATGACCAAATCTATTTTTTCATTCAACTCTACTACATTCTAGTCAACAACAATCTTCCTAGCACCATGGGTTCCCTCCTCTCCATCTGCATCAATCTATGTATCTTCAGCTACTACAGTCGGTTCAGTCAACAATGCCAACATCTTCTTTTGTGAAACCCACTCATCATCTTCCACATGTGCATCCATCCTTGATGGCACATAACCAACTTTGGAATGAGTTTGCAGATCAATTAGCTCTGCATAAAATGTTACTTGTTTGCTTGCCCACCCTTCTTGCTGATCAATTTCAGCAACCATGGATTCTCCATCTTCAATTCTCACATATTCACCATTATAGTTATCGAAACGTTGCAGAGATACCTCTTGTTCTGGACCCCAAACAACACTCTCCCCAATTCTCTCCACCAAATTTCCCATGGCCTTCTCCTTCATGGTCTCCAATTCCTGGGGATCAACATCTGCAAGTTCAACATCCAACCTCACGGTGGTATCTCTATCAATGTATTGGACACTGCCATCACTGAGCTTGGATTTACAGGGAAAAAATTCCACTATAATTGCGAATGTGGTGGCAGAACCAGAACCTCCCATGTTTTATCAATGGCAGGCAGCGGCGGCAGTGTAAGCGACAGTCACTACCAAATCGAGTTCGATAACAGCTAAAAGATAAAAGAGGGCGGCATTACCGATTTGAAGCACTGTCTCCTCGCTCCATCTCATTCAGCCCCCGCGTTCCTATCCAATCGGGAATGGGACTAGAGTTTAGAAAATACTCACTCGCAATAGCCACTGCCGAGAAAGCCGCTCCACCTCCGGGCCACGGAGAAGAAACAACCCCCGGATCCAATCGAGATTCTAAATCGCCAAGAAACAGAGGGGCAGCATGAGGCCACAGATCCCCCAAAATTGTGGGGAGTGGGACTAGGGTTTCGAAAGTACTCACTCGCAATAGCTTTGCCGCTGCCGAGAAATGCGCTCCACCACCATGGAGAAGAAAAAGCTGCCTCTGCCGGAGAAGATGCTTACGGCGGCGCCGCTCGCCCAGTCCAGCACGGTCGAGTCAAGCACGGTCACACAGTCACCGGTCGAGTCGTGGACGGTTGACTCTTGACTACGTGGCCCTAGGTGGACCCCACCAGTCAGAGCACATAACCCCTAGTGTCTCAACCAAACCTCAGCCCAAGTAACAGCCAACTAGCTGCGTAAACGGGTTGTCTTGCTTGAGCTATCTTTGTGCTGGGAGACGTCGCATGAGAGCCATTACGACCAACAACGTTGCATGAGAGACAATTCAATTCAAAGATGTCGCATGGGAGCTATTTGCCTAGGACTGGGAGGCCCAGCAACCCAGGCCAAGCGAGCACCAAGGCCATGGCCACGAAGACCGCCAGCGGCGTGCAGTTCACGAAGGACCACCTTACCACAGTCCACTGCCCCATCCATGTCCGTGCCAGCGCATCGCCTCAGCTAGCACAACGGAAGACACCTCCAGCACAAGTAGCATCCCACCCACGTCAAGACCACATGCGGGGGGTTCATGCTGCACGCCGAGATCCTCCACTAAATCGATGCACATCAGGAAGGTTAACTACTCCAGCCGGATGGCTGACTGAAAAGTGAAATCCTGTCTTTCCCTGAAACCAGCTCTTTACTAGGGCTAAATGCATTTGTCTCGCAAACATTGAACCCTTGACTTAGAAGCTTTCCCAAACAAACCTCTTTACCATGAAAAGGCATAACAAAGAAATAACAACTCCATTAAATGAAGTCAACATTAAAATCATCTCAAGATGAACAATTACGTTTTAGAAGTTAGAACTAATTAGTTCGGGATTGAATAAATTCGTTGTTGCTACTAATCAATTTGTTTCTTTTTTGTTACAAACAACATACATACAACTTGCTTCCTCTACACCTCAGTGTTACATACCAACAAGATCATTTGCTTTCTACCCTTATTTGCATTTGCAACTATGTACATCACTTATAAATGCATACAAACCTTAATCATAATGTTGCAAGCATGTGTTCTGTTGGGTACATGCTCCTTGCTTGCATTAGCGTCGTGCCTCTCTGTTGGGTACATGTATCTTGCCCGCGTGTGCCATCAATTCAATTGGTGTCTACTTTTGCATTTGAATTCCATTGCTTTCTTCGGTGATTTGATAAAAGCATCAACTTTTGCATGTACTGAGTTATAGATCATAATTACATAACAATGTGCAGCCCTTAATTCATTATCATGTACCACAAGTTCTGAATGAGAAATGTTGACATCATATTCATGTTCACTATATAGGTGAAATAGTTCATGCCAGTGCACCGGTGCCAGAGCTACGATCTTGTGTATTCAATTTAAAGATGTGTAGTCAAATATAGGGATTTGTATTAATTTTTGGCAGGATTTCTATATGTATACGTTGATTTTACCCAAAAA
Organism: Triticum urartu; assembly: GCF_003073215.2. Taxonomy (NCBI): domain Eukaryota; kingdom Viridiplantae; phylum Streptophyta; class Magnoliopsida; order Poales; family Poaceae; genus Triticum; species Triticum urartu. The sequence continues at coordinate 4,445 of NW_024118692.1, forward strand.
ACTGGGTAGTCAATTGACTACCCAGCTTGTATGTGGCGCCACTGGTTCACGCACCTTTATATTCAAATCTCAAATATTTTTGTCGAAGCATGAGCCCGTGACTACAATGTTGAGATGGTTTTTCCCAGTACCGATTGCTAATAGTATGCAGGCAAAGCATCAGCCAATCCAGGTTTTTTTTAGGGAAACTTCAGGACTCTGCAGTGTATTTTATTAATTTTTAAATAATAACTACAACCAAAGGTCTCAAAAGAATATGACAAACTATATAGGCCAAAAGAAAAAGGAAATAAACCAATGTACAAAGAAGAGAAAGAAAGCCATGTATCAAAATTTTGGTATTCCTTCCTCTTGGCTCTCTAGATGATCCATTTGAGCTCTTCTTCGAACTTTTCTTGCAAGTATATGGGTTTATGCCTTTGAATAAGAAGCCATTGCATGTTGACCATATGGCCCATGAAACAAGGACAATGATTTCCAGAGCAAAAGGGACAGCTAGGACAACTCTACTGCTAGCATTTTCCTCCTGAATTCCTGGATAATTAGTATACCAGGTAGGGAACATATATGCCCAACATGTTTTAGCAAAGGGGCAATGCATGAAGAGATGATCTCTAGTTTCAAGCAACTGAAAGGTCACACATGGCACAAGTATAATCATCAATAAAGAAATTCTTTTTATGAACAAGAGCCCTAGTGTTCTATCTGTTTTGGATCATTAACCAGAAGAAAAAAATATGCTTTGGGTGGCAGCTTGTTTTCAAATCCATTTTAGCACAGGAAAGAGGCAACACCTCAATATCATGTGTGTAGTTCAACGATTTGCTCTAAGCCAATCCAATTCATATCCACAACATCAAGTGTGAGTCATTTAAGGATTTGATCTAAGCAAATCTGATCCATATCCTAGTTTGCTCGGCACAAGGATTTTGTAGAATGTGTTGTGTGCATTAGAGCAAGGTAGCCAGGATCCCGACTCGACTCCTAGAATCCTACGACTTCACGACCCTACGGAACCATGTCGATCCAAGTCCCACTATGAATCCGGATCAGGTAGAATCCATGTCGAGTCGCTATCCAAATCATAGAATCATGTACAAAACTGTAGAATCCCGACTATGCTACGGACTATGTCCGATTCTACTAATTTATGTAAGCCGTTTGTTTAGTTGTAGCAGAATAGTATGCCATCTTCCAAACCATTTTCACATGCCTCATGGCCCTTTATTCCCCTCCCAAGCCCAAATGCTCAGCCGCCCACACCTTTGATCTGGCTCTCAAAATCTAGATCAAAATTGAGGATCATACCTCTCGACAAATGGAATTGGCGTGGGAAGGAGGATGCGTCAAGATTGATCCGAGAAGGAGAGCAAGACCCTTCAAGGTTCAACACTGCAGGGCGGATATACAAGTGATCGGCTATTCACGTATTCGAAACACCCCGTAACTAAATTTCGTGCGTCGAAGATTTCAATTTTCTATATATTTGCCTCTCATATATGTTCCATACATCCAAACTAATAGTAGGTTAGCCATAAAAAGAAGTGGAATAGAACTAGCATTGATGTGTACGTCTTTGCTCTATATTTAGTGTCAGAACTCTATAGAACACATATAAATTTCTTCCGTGGATACAAAATATCTTATTTGAGTAAATCTAGTAGAATCCTCGATTCCACGACTCGATACTACGACTCGATTCTGTCTAAGGAAAATCGACCCGACTCCAAATCCCGACTCTGACTACCTTGCATTAGAGGTTATTCTATATACCAGTTTGTCATTCCTTTCTTCTCCCTTCTGATTAATTGACAACTGACAAGAAAAACATACTATGTATGTTCATCTTGGAGTCTTTTAGGATCTATCTATGAGTTTTCACACATCTGATAGTTAAATGGTCCATCTATGTCTAATTAGGCATTGAATCCCCGTTTCCTCACTTGGCGGCACCAGTGTGGTCGTCACGTGCATAATAGATTATTTTTCAAAACTTTGCTTGACATGTGACAATCTTAGAAAATTTATATCCGTTATCTTCCAAAAGGTGGATGTATATAATTTGATATGAGCAATAATTGATTTTTTTATACTTAAATGCAACACATTGTTCAATAATAGTTATTCAGAAAATCAGTAGAAGTAAAATATGATTTGTATGTTTTTAGTACTAATGTACTATACTGTCGGGCTTACTTTTTTTTACACTGTGAACTTTGTATTGTCTACATATCCTCTCTGGAATGCTTTGGACACCATGATTCGTACAGGTTACATCCAGAGCCTTCTATTGTACACTTCGCAATGAAATTTAAGAATAAAAATGGTAATGTACTCCCTCCGTTTTATTTAGTTCGCATATTAGTTTTGGTCAAAGTCAAACTTTGTAAAAAGTTTATAAACAAAAATATGAACATATACAATAACAAATCAATACCATTAGATTTATTATTGAATGTACTTTCACATCATATATATTTGTTATGGTAAATGTTTATATTGTTTTCTATAAACTTGTCCAACCTTTATGAAGTTTGACTTTAGTCAACTCTAATGTGCAGAGTAAATAAAAATGGAGGGAGTAGATCGATTATTTACAAAAATGGACGTCCAGGGTTAGTATTAGGAGGAGGTATCATCCACTGTGATTATTATCGGTGGTGGTGCTCGAAACAAAATGCAACATGTAATATCGAGGTCAATATGAATGGTATCACACAAAGGAAGAAGAACCTGGGAAGGGTTTGTGCTTCGTGTGACACGTATGTTCGTGTGCATTGTATCCCGAAGTATGAGTGTAAATATTCCGTGAACTAGCTGAGATCTAGTTCATTGCACTTACACGATTACTAGGTATTAGGATTAAAAGGTGCGTGATTGCCATTAACACCCCTGACCACATGATGCTTGAATTGTCCGCTCTGCTTGGATGTCAAGTTGGTTCACTTCCAATGCAATATCTTGGTTGCCATTATGTTTGTCCTAGCCAAGAACTGAGGACTTCCTCCCACTCTTGAAGAGAACTGAAAGAAGACTTCAAGGTTGCTCCACCTTGCTATCTTATGGGGACAAATTAACTTTGATCAAATCAGTCTTCTCCAACATGCACATTTTCTATATGAGCACTCTGGTCATTCCCATGAAAATCACTCATCAAATAAACAAATATCTTAAATAGTGCTTTTGTAGGAAATATGGTACCGATGATAGGGGAGCTGCTCTGATCTCTTGAGACTAGGCCTGCCTGCCCAAGACTCATGGGGTTTGGGGATCTTAGACATTGCTACTCATACTTAGGCTCTTATGATGAAATTCCTGCATAAATTCTTGAATAAAGCAGATACTCCATGTGTGAAAATTATTTGGGAGGCATACTATACACATCAAATTCCTAGATCTAGATTGGTTGGGTCCTTTTGGTGGAAAGCCATTTTAAAGTTGCTTCCTAGCTTCAAGGAAAATGCTCACTGTTAGTCATGCACGGGGGATACTATTTTCTTGTGGTCAGACAGCTGGATGCATACCAAACTTCAAAATCAGTTCCCTAAATTATACTTCCTCCATCCCAAAATTTTTGTCTTAGATTTGTCTAAATATGGATGTATTCAGTTATGTTTTAGTGTTAGATACATCCGTATCTAGACAAATCTAAGATAAGAATTTTGGTACGGAGGGAGTATTCATTTGCCATCAACAAAGACATCACCCTCCAACAAGCATTTGACATTGATAACTCTGAAGCTCTGTTTCATCGACCACTTTCTGTGGAAGGTCATCAACGGTTAGAAGTGGTCCATAATATCACTCATAACACCCAGACGAGAGATCAAAATGACATTTGGAGATATTCTTGGACCTCTGAAAATTTTCCTCTATGAAGATGTATAGATGTCTCATTGGCCCATCAACTTCACACACCACTTGTTTAAACTCCTATGGAAGACCTCAGCCATGCTCAGACACAAAATTTTCATTTGGCCGCTACTATATGACAAGGTCAATACAAGAAACCTCTTGAGAAGAAAGAAGATATATCTGGAATCCTATAATTGTGTTCTTTGTAGTGACCAAGTGGAAGAGACTGCTATGCACCTATTCTGGGATTGCTCTTTTGTCCTTGCATGCTCGGATGAGATTATGGTTGATAAGAAGAGGGGCATCTCTAGTTTTGATGATATCTGTTTGGCAATATCAGTACCCCCGTCAGGCTTAGCCATGGACATCATACTTACGAGCTGTTGGAGTATTTGGTGTGTGCGTAATGATAAGATATTTAGGCGAGCTGTAGCTCACATGCAATGCTGGAAATATTAGATGAGGGAAGGTATTTCTATGGCATACCTCAGAGCCAAAGGATCAAAGGCTAGCAAGATTCAGTACTGGATAGATATTTTTCCTTTCATTTTATTCATGTTTCATAAAACAGGCATTGGGTGAACTCTCCCGGAGACTATGTGTATTGTATTGTATTTTACTTATTAAGATACCGTTGAACGATTGTTCTACGGTCAGCAGGTCAAAAAAGGATAAAATGCGGAAATTTAATTTGGCTCCCATGAGCACGTGCTCTCTGTCTCAAAAACAGTTTTTGAAATGTCAAAAAAAAGATAAAAAATTTATGCGGTCTTAGTCACATCCAAAGTCTACCTGCAAATTTTGAGACAAAAAGATTAAACATTTTGGTTGTGCAAAAGAAACTAACTGAACACCAAATGTCACCCTAAATTTGTTTTTTCTTCATCGATGAAACACTACTGTTCTGGTTTGCACAAAATTTGTCAAGCATGTTTGCAACACTAACATGAACATGTACAAAAAAATTCAGAAATTTTTGTTTTTTTACATTTTTTTAATTCACTATTCTCAGCTGGGTCCTTCATTTTACATCACATGGTGCCCTCAGCTGTGTTTGACACCCTCACCATCAAGGACGGCCTGTCGGCTGCCTTTCTCCCCGTGTTACATGAAAATGACATTTCTGCCAACTATTGTAGTACTTGGTTCCAAGGAATATTTACGGCTCTCGATCTCTCCATGCAGAGACTGCAAGCGGATCATAAATAATTTATTTTATGATTTCAAAACAAAGCATGTCCACTCACATAAAGTACAATGAAAAGAGAGTAGTACTAGCAGCCAAAGCAATATCCAATTCACACTAGCCATTACCTATTGTTTGATGCTTATATATACATACGCATGGTAGGAGAGAGCTCTTGCGATTGAAATAAATAAATTAAATAGACTAGGTGGGTATGATGTTCTATCGGTAGCATGCATCTCCAATATGCAAAGCGGTGGATCGTAGTCTAGTGTCCCTTTGATGGCCCTGCTTTCCAATTCCGCTATAACCACCTACGCTTGAGAGGCATCAAGAATGAAGTGTGTGCATGCAATATTTATCTGGCTTGCAGCTCCAAGAGGATAAGGGTCTCTATGCTTCCATCCTTGCCTTGCTACATGAAAGCTCCCAGTTCCATCCACAGGTTTGGAGATGGTTCAGGTGTGCAGGCAGGTTGTATTTCTGGATCGCTCCGTACACGAGCCATGTCCAGTAGATAAAAAAAGCCTAGCACTCCCTCTGTAAATTAATATAAGATAGTGATCTAAAAGGTCTTATATTACTTGTCTTGAACATGGATGAGTGAGAAGGCATCAACCTCTTTTCACCACTAAATTATGCATTAGTCTACAATTTATTTGATTTATCATCCCGTAATATCCAACCCACACCAAGAATAACCGTTACTCGGTTGATTTTAGTAAAATTGTAGAGAAAACATATAGATGGAAATATTCGGTTATGCAACTCCCATGGTCAGAACTGGTTGTCCAACCATTATAGAATGCATGATGCTAATTCCTCGACTGTTTGTGTGTGTGCGCCCTCTCAGTGTGTGCCCTCTCAAACACGATTGTTATGACCGGCCAGGTCTATGGCCCAAGGAGGCCCAACAGGCAGGCTCAGGCCCGTAAGTTATCTTAGTTTTTATTTTCAGATTATGCAAGTTATTTTAGGTTAATTCTTATACAAGTTATCTTAGGTTAATTCTTTTGCAAGTTATCTAGGATATAAATATAGGTTGTAAGACTCTTTTTGGAATTAAGCAATAAGACTATTTCTATTGCCCGGCTCCCAGAGGAGCTGGAACCCTAAACCCTAGCCGCCTCCTTCTCTCG
>NW_024118693.1:0-8593 GCF_003073215.2 Triticum urartu
CCGTCGCGTCGCCGCCGGAGGTAGCCGACGCCGCCGCCGCCGTTCTTTTTTTCTTTTCGGTTAACCGTTCATTTTTTTTAGAAACCCTAGATTGGTTTTATTTTTCTAGATCGGTTTTGTTCGGTTTTCCCTCGGTTTAGTTAAATAGCGGACGTTCGTCCGTACATTCGTTTTAACGAACGCTGTTCGTCAGTTAGCCGCAAACAACGAACGTTCATTCGTTAGCATGTTTGTCTTGTTTTATTTTCCAGGGTTTTTCCGCAATTATTTTCGATCGCGATTTCTGCCCTAATCTTCGTTTTAGTTTATCTTTTCGCTCGTTTATCCAAATCAGGTGAAACAAGCGCCTAGATCTTCATCTCGAAGCCCTCTTTCTGTTTAACCAACTTGAACAAGATTTTGGTACTGTAAAATTTGACTTTAGTCCAGATTAGTAATCGGATCTTGTTTCTTTCGTAGTTTGAGTTTCGTTGCTCCGTTTGATTTGATTCTTTTTGCAAACCGGAGTTCTTCAGTTGAACTTTCTGGTTAGATCTTCTTATTCAAAGTTTTCCTCTTGCATCTTTGCTTGATTGCTTATGTATTCTATTGTTTGTTTGTGATAGAATTCCCGGAGTGCGAAGGGTGCTACTACGAGTCTTTAGGATTTGCAGATCGTCAGCAAGGCAAGTAACACATTGAACATACTCTTCATACCCAGTTTTTATGCATTAGTTTTTATGCATTAGTTGCATGACCTCTTCCAGTGGTAGACTAGCATATGTAGGGGATGTAGGATGGTACGGTCTACCCGGGGTTAGAGTTAATGCTTCTGAAAGACTGTGTCTCGGTCATCCGTTTCTCAAACACCATGTAGTGCGAGAAATCCAACGGAGGAGATCGATTCTTGTGGGGAAAAGTGCGCAAACCTCTGTAGAGTGTACAAACTAATCATGGTTAGCCGTGTCCCCGGTTATGGACATCTTGAGTATCTGGTTTTTGGATTATCATATGGATCTCATCACTTTAAATTAATTTGTTGGGTTGATAATTACTTTTAATTCGGATTTAGATGGGGATACCATTCTCAATGTTGTTTCAACTACCATGATAGTTAAATAAAATATATTCCTTTGTTAGGGAAAAATTGGCTTTTCGCAAAAACATTGTAACCATAAAGCCTCCCCCAGCCATACATGCATGCAGTGATAGCATTTATCTGTTCTTTGCTCTACTGTGTTACTATGCCAGCATATTCCATGTGCTGACCCATTTTCGGCTGCAATGTATCATGTTGCAGACTTTTCAGACAACGAGTAAGGTGCCATAGGTCGGTTGTCGTGTACTCGGCTATGCTGTTGGAGTTGATGGACTCACTTTATCTTCCAAGTCTTTCGTTGTTATCTTATTTAGATGGCCTTAAGCCATATTTATTGTAATAAGTTCTCTTTTGAGACATTCTATGTAATAAGTATGTGATTGCTACTCTGTTATAAATCTTTCGAGTACTGTGTGTGTCAGCATTACCGATCCAGGGATGACACTGAAGCACAGAGACTTGACCGTCTGAGGTTGGGTCGCTACACTTTTGTATTTCTTGAGAAAAAAATCAATAAGATTTATTGTTTCTTTTTGCTTTTCATTTATGTCTTGTGCTTTGAAAAATAGAAAGCCACAAATATATTTGTTGTGTTTGATCATTCTCAAGTGTTGGAATAATGATAAGAGCCAAAAAACTTTGTCTTCTTCTTACAGATTTTGCCTTGCGGGGTAGAGCTCCTAGTACATGTCATGCTGCAATTGCATATTACCTTTTGGAAATTATGAATTTGAGCAAGTAAGCAATAATTATGGCATTTGGTGAGTGACCGTGACAGGAAGGATGGTATAACCATCTTACTTCTCTGATGTGTATGAGTTTACTAATATGATTTCTTTGTAATATGGTACACTTATGTGCAGGCACATTGTGAGGGGTTGGTGTTCTATGCTTTTCTCATGCTAAAATTTTTACCGACTAGAGAATCTTGATGTAGTAAATAAAGGTATCAATTGGACTAAGTCGAATCATAACAAGTGATGCTAATTGATTATTTCCCTTTGTGGTATTGGTAATTGAATTGGCACATGTTCATGGATGTCAAATTATTCAAAAATTTAACCTCCATGGTGTACTACTTGCAACACTCATTTTAAATTATCCAGAATGCATGATAACGATCTCTATGCTCTCTGCTTTGTTGCTCGCAATTTTTATGCTACCTTCACATGTAATAAGCATGAATTTTGCTAGTCCATCCAAATCCTCGAACCAAAATTTATGCCAAAAATAAACCACCATACCTACCTATTCATAACTAAAAAGTCATTCTAAGTAGACTGTAATTGTCATGCCAACTTGTTACTTTTTTGTTGCCTAAGTTCTTGAGGTGTGGGAAGGGTATGTTTCTATGATATTTGTAATGATGGACTGTGAAAAGAAAATAAAAGAGTCATACAAAGAAATTCCAAAAAATATGAGAGATGCAAGTATTGGGGCCATTACAAATTTGTTGTGTTTGCAAAGAAAGGGCATCACAATATTTGCCTCCCTTTGTGAATGGGTTATATTTTCAAAAAAAATGTTGAGCTAATCCATAATCTCTCAAGGACCAATTCAGTAACAACATAGAGTTCAATCTTAGTGTGATATGCATTTTGTAGCAGTTAAGGTTGTATATAATGGTTATGTGATTCTTTCGCTTTCAAATTGATGTACCTAGTCACCACCTTGACTTCATTGATTTCTTGGCACTACTTTATGTTTGCAATGTAGTGTTGTAAGATTCGCAAGATACTCAATTATCACCATATGATATGATTTGCCTCGATGAATTTATGCCTAATGTTACTGCACTATCATTTTCTTGACAGGTTAAAATTTTATCCTGGTGTAAGTATGAGTACTAAGTCCTTACCATTTGCATGTATATTCATATATGGTTGTTATATCCAAAGCATGTTTCAATTCCTGCTATGTTCAAAAAAGTTTTCTTCTATGGCTTCGCATTCCCTAATGAATTGCTTGAGGATAAGCAATAAGCTAAAGTTGTTGAAGCTAATACATCTCAAGTGTATCTACTTTTCTGAACACTTATGCATAGATTATTTTCCTCAAAACTTCCTCTTGCAGATAAAAACTAATCAGTATTGATGATGTTTTCACCAGACATTCTATGGTGTTATCAACTTCTGAAGAAAATTATTGGGGGGGAGGAAACAGTGGAGGCATATGTGCGCCACATGGAGCCCAGGGTACCTGGAGATGGGTGAGGGAGGTGTCAGGGCTCCTAAGCACCCACAGCCCTAAGGCTCCTAAACACGGCTTCTGGGCCCACCCCTAGCTCTCTTTCAAGGACCCCTGGTTATATATTCACTCAGGACCACCCATTGTATTTATCGATGATTTTTTTCTCAAGGCAGAAGTGCTGAAAGGATCAATATGGTTGACTAGAGGGGGGGTGAATAGGCAACTAACAATTTTTAATTTTTCTTTACCAAATTAAACTTTGCATCAAAGTAGGTTGTCTAGATGTGCAACTAGGTGAGCAACCTATATGATGCAACAACAACAACAAACAAATAAGCAAGCAAGAGAAGTAACACTAAAGAGCTTGCACAAGTAAAGGTAAGAGATAACTAAGAGTGGATTCGGTGAAGACGAGGATGTGTTACCGAAGTTCCTTCCTTTTGAGGGGAAGTACGTCTCCGTTAGAGCGGTGTGAAGGCATAATGCTCCCCAAGAAGCCACTAGGGCCACCATATTCTCCTCACGCCCTCACACAATGCGAGATGCCATGATTCCACTATTGGTGCCCTTGAAGGCGGCGACCGGACCTTTACAAACACGGTTGGGGAAATCTCCACAACTTAATTGGAGGCTCCCAACAATACCACGAAGCTTCACCACAATGGACTATGGCTCCGTGGTGACCTCAACCGTCTAGGGTGCTCAAACACCCAAGAGTAACAAGATCCGCTAGGGAAGATGGGGGGATCAAAAATCTCTTGGTGGAAGTGTAGATCAGGGCCTTCTCAACCACTCCCGAGCAAATCAACAAGTTTGATTGGCTAGAGAGATAGATCGGGCGAAAATGGAGCTTGGAGCATTAATGGAGCTTGAGGGGGGAAGAGGAAGTCAACGGGGAAGAAGGGGACCCCCTTTTATAGTGGGGGCAACAATCCAACCGTTGCCCCACTAAACAGCCCCGCAGAGGGCGGTACTACCGCGGGAGACAGCGGTACTTCCGCTGGGTTAAGCGGTACTACCGCTCCCTTTGGCGGTACTGCCGCGCAGAACGAAAGGTGAAGGGAACGAGGGAACCGGACGGTACTGCCGCAGAGGAAGGGAGGTACTGCCGCAAATGAGCGGTACTGCCGCACTACTGCCGCAGCGAGGTACCGCACAATCCGACACAGAAAAAGACCCCTTGAATCGACGCGGTAGGGACCTGGCAAGCCAGCGGTAGTACTGTTGCGGAGGCACCGGCGATACTACTGTTGCGGAGTGATACTGCCGCTTGTGACCCCTCAGCAGTACTACCGCTGGGTACCACGGTACTACCGCTGGGATCCAGACAAAACCCACATGAAGAGAGAAGATCTCTCCATAGAAGCGGAAGGGCTCGGAGGGTGAGAAGCGGATGTGTACGTGATGATTCCACCCAAGCAATACCAAAGCGGACCCCCTCTTGATAGTACGGTGCCCTCTATGCAACTAGTCCATCGAGAAAGAAACGAAAGAGCTACGCCGTCTTGAGTGACACTCCGAGGGAAAGAAATCGTCTCGTGCCAAGGATGAATCTCTGAAATGCTAAAAGCACATGATTAGTCCGCAAACATGTTGTCATCAATCACCAAAATCACATCGAGAGAGATATGCCTCAACAATCTCCCCCTTTTTGGTGGATTGATGACAACTAGGGATTTGCACAAGGAAAAGATATAAACGAAAGGATACTTAGAACTACAAAATATGGACGGGCTCCCCCTGAATGTGTGCACCTAGTTAGTGGAGCCTTTGTAAAGCAAGACACACACATTCGGATCAACACTCCCCCTATATTTTACAGTCCAACAATTCTAAGCACAGGATATATGAGAGCGGGGTATAAAACAGTATAAGCATGCAACTCATAAGATACTACAGTACTGAGGACATAATTAATAAGGTAGCGATAGGGTAGCATATGTCTCACACCATATGTCTAGAACTTAGGTCTTACTGGCACCAAACCAAACCAAACAAAGACAATGAGAAGACACACGAGAAAACACAAGACACAAAGACACACTCGCAACATGGCAACGACACAAATCCCTAAACTCTCTCCCCCTTTGGCATCGAGACACCAAAAGGGCAAATAGCAATGCTACGGCTCCAGGTGATGGCAAGCTGAGGATCTCGAACATCACATATCAGCGTGATCGTCTGCATCTTCGTCATTGGTCGGAAACTGCTCGGCGTCTGAATCGGTCCAAGGGCAATGCTGGTGAATCAATTCCTCCTCTTCAGTGATCTGTCCCTCAGAACCACTAACAATGGTTGCACCCAAGTGACGCATGAGCTCCTTGTGACGCCCCTGGCCTTCTTCTCCGCCACATGAGTCATGTATTGGCCGTGTGACTCCATGCAGAAGAGCTTCCTCATCCTGTGCTTGAGTTTCTTTGACCAAGAGGGCTCTGTCCCAGACGGCTCATAGTCCTCATCGTCAGCATCAGCCTCAGCCTCAGCCTCAGTCTCAGTCTCCATGGCAGCGGCAGCAGTAGATGGGCCCCCGGGTTTAGGCACTGGGGTGCCCCAATTGTCCTTCTTCCGTAGACGCCTGATCTCATGAGAAACCAAATCTCCAGTTTCCAACATCACTCTGGGATAGACACGTGCCCAGGCCTTCTTAATGAGCCTCATGATGAATGGAGCATATATCGGGCCCTTGCGCTCAGAAACGGCAGAGAGAAGTTCAGACCACATCAGATGAGAAATGTCCAGGCTCTCTCCAGTGTTTGCTTCCTTCTCATGCTGGCAGAAAAGAAGCATGTCCACGAGATAGGAGTGGACCATATCCAGATTCTCGATGCGAGGGAAGAGAGTCTCACGAAAGACACGATGAAGAATGTCCAGATAGGCAGACAGCTCATAGGCTTCCTTCTTAGGCACTGGGTTAACCTTCACAGTACAGTAGGGCCAAAGGGCTTGCTTGTGAGTGGATGTAGCATTGCGGTGAGGGCGGAAGCCGACTAGAGTCTCAAGCCCATGATCTTCCACATCAAGTAACTCCATGAAGGCATGCCACTTGACGGAAAGAAATTTGCCATTGGTCATCCAAGTCAGAGTTCTGTCGGCATTAGTTCCAAGATGAACAGTAGCAAAGAATTGAGCCACCAAATCTGCATCAAAATCCTTGTTGAATTGCATGATCCTGAGAATGTTCAGCTGAGAACACATCTGAAGGGTTTCGCCAAAGTACTCAGGGTCCTTCTCCATAGCATCCGTGTCGATGGAGCATACATCAACATAGAGATTCTTCTTGGCCTTGATCACATCAAAATAGATGGCAAACTGAAAGCGGTTCCAGAATGGGCGGTTGACCAAAGTGGGATCTTGGTCTTCCTCATAGGGGTTGCGGCGACGCTTTGCCCAAAACTCCTTGGCATTCATCTCAGTCACAGTCTTTCCCTTTGGCTTGTTGGCGGTTCTCTTCGACTGCTGAGGTGGTGGTGGAGCACTTGAGGATGCGCCTGCTGGTGGAGGTTGAGTACTAGAGGAACCACCTGCTGGCTCTGAGGTGCGGTAGCGCTTTGACGTTGCACGCCCGGGGTTGACACGGCGGACCTGTTGCTTAGGATGATCATCACCTGGAACCAAACACACGACCAGAAGAAACACACGAAAGAAGAGAGCATAAGCCACCAAACGAGACAAAGAGGATCAAGGTGAGGCAGAAAATATTGGAACTGGGCATCCGAGGTAGTATCGCCATCTACCCACGGCAGTACCGCTCGTGCGGCAGTACCGCTCATGGTGAGCGGCAGTACCGCTCATGGTGAGCGGCAGTACCGCTCAAGGTGAGCGGTAGTACCGCTTAGAATGGGGAACAGCGGTTTTCTACTGCCGTGGTCAGATCCGGCACTACCGGGATGCCAAATTCAAAAATTTATCCTACCAAACATCAATCCAAAGAGCCTAGAAGCAATCTCCATCCACCACAAGCCTCTTCATTGCCAAAAAACTAGAAAACAATGCCTATTGCCCCTAAGAACTAGATGCAAGATCTAGGCAAAGAGAAACCGAGAACGGAGGCAATACCGGCATCCATGGCTGGAGGACGAGATGGAGAATGACTCCACCGGAGGAAATGGAGAGAAGCGGCCGGAAAACAGCGGGCAGCCGGCGCAGTACTGCTGGTGAGGGCATTAGTACCGCTTAACCCTCATAAGTGGTAGTACCGCAACCGCAGCGGTAGTACCGCTCAGCCGTAAAGAGGACTAGGCAAAAAGGGCTTGACACTCGAAAAAAAACAAAAAGAAAACGGGAACAGAACACACACACAAAAATGACAAAGATAACGAGAAACACACACCTCTCTAAGAGAGGGCGGTGGCCGAGGCCACCTATGTTTGAGTTTAGAGGTATGGCGCCGCGAAGATTTTAACCTTGGGCCCATGACCATCACTCATCTTTGAAGCACAAGTGCCATAAAGAAATGGCTAATGTGAAAGAGTTTGGTTAGTTTATGCATTATGAGGGGAGGGAAAGTTCATTGAGAGAACAACACTCCCCCTATGTCCATGCCTACACCTAAACTAGACAACACGTTGAGTGAGGTGGGGTGTGCAGGGGTTCAAGTCACATTGCTCGAATCAATGATATTTAGCTCATGCCTTAACTCGCGAAATCTTGCTTCATCCAAAGCCTTCGTGAAGATATCTGCAAGGTTATCATGAGTGTTGACATAGTTGAGCTCGATCTCCCCTCGCCTAATGTGATCCCGGATGAAGTGATACCTAATCTCAATATGCTTTTTCTTGAAGTGTTGCACTGGGTTGAGGGAAATCTTGATAGCACTTTCATTGTCACACCAAAGAGGCACTTTGTCACAAGTGACACCGTAATCCTTTAAAGTTTGCCTCGTCCATAAAAGTTGTGCACAACAACTACCGGCAGCCACATACTCCGCTTCCGTGGACGAGAGAGACACACAACTTTTCTTCTTGGAAGACCAACTTACCCAAGAGCAACCAAGAAACTGGCACCCTCCGGAAGTGGACTTCCTATCCACTTTGTCTCCCGCCCATGTATGTGGCTTGGTTGATGAAAGTTCCTTCTCTCCTTTGCTTCACTTCGAACCCGAGAAAGAACTTCAACTCTCCCATGGAAGACATCTCAAACTTTGAGGTCATGAGAGCGGCAAATTCCTCATCGAAAGCTTTGTTAGGGGAACCAAAGATAATATCGTCAACATATAATTGGCACACAAACAACTCCCCTTTGACCTTCTTAGTAAAAAGAGTGGGGTCAATTAGCCCAACTTCAAAACCACGGTCTTGTAACAACTCGGTAAGGTGGTCATACCAC
>NW_024118694.1:0-12558 GCF_003073215.2 Triticum urartu
GAGGAGGGGATCGAGGTCGATGGCTTCTGGCGGCGGCGATGGGAACGAGAGGAAGTAGCGATCGGGCACAGCTGGCGGCTAGGGTTAGAGGGGATCGGCACTGCTGGGCCTTAGAAGGCTGGCTAAGCCTAGGTGGGCCGCGGGGATGAAGCCGGCTTGGCAGGTTGCAGCTGGGCTGGGAGGCCCAACCGGGCTCTCCTCTCTCCCATTTCCTTCTCTTCTCACTTTTCCATTTTTAAAACAAAACAGAAAAGAGAAAGAAAAGAAAGGGAAGGTAGGGGTGGAATCTGGGCATGGGGATAATATTTCCGGACTCGCAAAAATGTGCACGATCCAAGAAAAATGGAGTGGCCATTTTTCAAAGTTTAAATCCAAACTCATTTGATTTAAATTCAAGTGGTTCGAATAGGAAGTGAGGGTTAGGAAGGTCCAAAAATGTTCGGATTTTTGGTGGAGCTCCGGAAAATGGAGAAAGGATAAAAAGCAAAGTTTGGGGACCAAACTTGAAGCGAGAAAAGGCATGTGATTATTTGCAAGCGTGTTCATGGGTGATTCCGAAAATGAAATATTTAATATAGCTCCCTAATAACGGGAGGATATGTTATAAAGAGAATCACCATGTGAATTCCTTCGGTTTAAATGGACCGAAGATCCATGCAATTTATTTAGTTAATTTAAGAAAAGAAATGATATGATGGCATGATGACATGATGCAATATGCACATGCTGCAATGATGAATGCAAAGAACCAAAAAAAATCACACGACGAAACCCGGAAACCCTGGAAGGCATTTGAAGCTCCGGTCTTGGGGCGTCACATGCAGGCATGAGTCGGTCTACTAATCTTGGACATGATGCCTATATATTGATCATTGCCTTGGATATCGTTATAATTATTTGACCTTCTATCAATTGCCCAATAGTAATTTGTTTACCCACCGTATGTTATTTCTTGAGAGAAGCCACTAGTGAAATCTACGGCCCCTGGGTCTATTTTCTTTATCATGTTTGCTTTGAGATCTATTTTTATTTGCTTTTGTTTTCAGATCTATTATTCCAAAAATCCAAAAATACATTGCTGCACTTTTTTATTACTTATTTTATTTCGCATTTTATAGAGATCTATTTATCCAATCTACACAAATTTTATCCCATCAACTTGACAATTTCTGGCACTGTTACCCGAAGAGGGATTGACAACCCCTCATACGCGTTGGGTTGCAAGTATTTGTTCTTTGTGTGCAGGTATCGTTTACATAGTATTGCTTGGTTCTCCTAGTGGATTGATACCTTGGTTTCACAATTGAGGGAAATACCTACCGTAGATGTACTGCATCATTCCTTCCTCTTTGGGGAAATACCAATGCAGTTTCAAGCGACATCATGGGTCCATAAGAAAACTAAGGGATATTAAGGCCTCTTTTTAATAAAGAACTGGAACAAAGCATTAAAACATAGTGAATACATGAACTCCTCAAACTACGATAATCACCGGAAAGAATCCCAATTATTGTCGCTTTGGGGTATGTGGGTCATAACATGTAATAGGTGTTTATTACTTCCAAGATAGGATCAAGAACACAAATATATTCATGAAAACATAAAGGGTTCAGATCTGAAATCATGGCACTCGGGTCCTAGTGACAAGCATTAAGCATAGCAAAGTCATAGCAACATCAATCTCAGAACATGGTGGATACTAGGGATCAAGCCCTAACAAAACTAACTCGATTACATGATAAATCTCATCCAATCCATCATCGTCCAGCAAGCCTACAAAGGAATTACTCACTCCCGACGGTGAGCATCATGAAATTGATGATGGAGGAAGGCTGATGATGACGACGGCGTCGAATCCCCCTCTTCGGAGCCTAGGACGAACTCCAGATCAGCCCTCCCGATAAAGAACAGGAGGTGGTGGCGGCTCCATATCGTAAAACGTGATGATTCCTTCTCTCTGATTTTTTTTCTAGACGAATAGGTACTTATGGAGTTGGAGATAGGGTTGTGGGAGCTGCAGGGGGGCCCACGGGCCTGCCAAGCCTATTATCTTGGGAATCGTCGATATTGGGAAAGTCCATAAAATTTAGGAACATTAGAGTTTTCATCAAAATAGACTTCGTTTGCGCCCTGGGGGTGGGCGCCCCGTGGGATTGTGGCGCCCTAGTGGCTCCCCTCTAGTATTTCTCTTTGCCAGTATTTTTTAATATATTTCGAAATAATTCTCAGTAAATTTTCAGCTCAATCCGAGAACTTTTATTTCTGCACAAAAATAAGATTATGACAATTCTACTGAAAACAGCGTCAATTCGGGTTAGTTACATTCAAATTATGCAAATTGGAGTCCAAAACAAGAGCAAAAGTGTTTGAAAAAGTAGATACGTTTGGGACGTATCAAGGAGGCGCTGCTCGACTCCTATAGCTCTACCCGCGACATCCGCCGCGACCGCTAGCGGTACTGCCTCCATCAGGCGGAATTATAGGCCGCCTATAGGGAGATTGACGAGGCCGTGGACGAGGTGTTCAGCAAGAACGATGACGAGGAGGACATCTCCAGGTCCGCCCCGACCGTGCCCCTCCGCCACGACCATGAAGTCGACACGTTCGCGGGCACCGCTGGCAGCGAGGAAGAATAGTGAATGGTAGGTCGCCACTCAGGCTGATCATCGTCGGTCGGTTAGCCGCTCAGGCTGTGGTGTCCGAGGCTGCGGAGGGAGTGCTGGAGAGATCCGAAGCGGAACTGGAGAAGGCGAAGGCAAGATCCAGAAGTTTAGTTCTCGGGGCTCATAGTTGGACATGGGAAAACAGGCATCGGCAATCATTTAGAACATGTTTAGAGTAGGGTTTAGTTACAATTGTCCAAAATGTAATGAATTTCGTCTGTTTATATGAAAATTGTTTGAATTGTAACGAATGTGCTTTGATTTATATGAATATCCGCCTTGTTTGCATGAATTTCGTCCTGCTAGTTGAACCTGGCTTGAAATGTATGCGGGCAGCGTTGGATGGCCGGCTCCTGCATCCGTGGACGGATGTGGGAGAGAATTTGCGGGTCAACGTTGGAGATGCACTTAGACTAGGGATAGCATCATGTGCTGGGAATCTTCTGTCTTTGTAGTATTGCTGCATGCATGCTGTAAGAAAAGTTTTGTACGAAAATTTGCAAACAGAATCTGCATTTCAAAAGACAATATTGTAAGAAAATTTTTGCAAGAAAATTTTGCATGGGAATATACATTTCGCATGAAAATAAATTAAGAAATTTTTTGCAAGAAAAATTTGCATGGGAACCTACATTTTGCAAGAAAATATTGTAACAAATTTCTACAAGAAAAAAACACATGAATTCAAAAGGTATTAATTGCGGTGTGTACACAGTCGATAAAGAAAAATGTGATTCAAATTCAAATGGACTTTAATGCTATGCTATGTAGGTAGCCTCCGTAGTTTCTGCCTCTTATATGTCCATGGTAGAAGATAGACGTGGTTAGTGGAGATTAACTCTTGGACGTTGAATGAAAGACACACAATGGACGGCGGATGGAGGGTTGGGACAGTACACAAATGGACACCGGATGATTTCCGTAAAATTAGTCAATATACCAAACAAATAGTTGTATACTATCATATAAACTTTATCAGCATGTAAAGCTTCATAATTAAAATTATCAAATTACACAATGATAACAACTTATATGGTTCAAATTGTAATACAACAAAATTTAAAATTCAAGAAACTGCTCTTTAGCTTCATGTTTTATACCATAAAAAGTTATGATTATAGACTAAACTAACCTGAGTAAAAAAATCATTTTCGTTAAGTCATGCAAGTAAATTGACTAACACACGTCCACGTGCTAATTATGTTCGACCCCATCTAACTTAATTGAATAAATTTTATAACTAATGTGACATTAGAAATTGCAATCTAATATTGGTGAAGTCTTTGACAATTATATACTTTATGAACTGATGTCCATCCATAAAAAGCATATTGTAACCATTAAGCCATAGAAGTTAACCCACTATTATAATAACATAACCCTAATTTTTATCTCCAGTAACTTAACTCGAGACTAACATATGGATTAAGTTTCATCCTCTGTAACTAACGTGTACTTTCAAACTGATATAAGTTTTTGTGCTCCGAACTTAGCACAACCCGATTTATAGATGTAAACTTAGTACATCTGTTTTTATTTGTGTTCTAAGATTCAACATCAAAAATATCAACGAACAAAAATTCGATAATTCCAACTCAAGACTTCTTGGAAGATAACCAACCAATACAAGCACAAACAACAAACATGAACAATAAAAACACTAACAAATGTAACAGTTCTAAACATGAAACTAAAATGCAGATCAAACATATGAATACAGCTAACCAGTTCCGCAAACGGTTCCGATATACTTCTGTTGGCGGTGCTACTATAGTCGACGTCTTTCAATCGCTAACAACAGTATTTGTTTTGTCCTTTTCCCTCTACATCATTGCTACTCAACCACAAGAGTTGTTGGAAAAGAAAAACCTACTTAAAGAACACACATCAAGGGAGAAGAAAAACATAATGAATGATTTTCCAAAGATGTTACCGTTTTTGTACAATACTATTTGCATCAACTGTTTATGAAAAATATGTGCACCCATGAAAGCGGCCCCACACCAACACGTATATCGATTCCGTTACGAAGTAATTACAAATATACACCTAGGGCTATACCAAGGGAAATAGTTGATATACATAAACATATTCCCAAATTTTAGCGCAGATCGACGGTCCACAATCCGCGAGCCCCATCCATGTGTGCCACAAATCGCCTCCCGTGGAGGCATGTGCATCAGGGCGCTGTCTGCGGTCGTGTGGGTCACCGTATCTGCCGGTTTATGACCAAGATAACTGCTAGCTGGCTTGTTTAATCACCACCTGACCTTTGTTAAACATTCGTTGCTAGTGGTGCCTTGCACGGATTTGGCCTTTGGGGAGTGTAGTCAGACGGATTTGGCCTTTGGAAAGTCTAGTCTGGCCATACATCTCTATCCACTCGTGATCCATGCAGCTGGATCAACCGATAGGCTCAAGTTCTCTTTGCCCCATATATATCTGATTACGCTGACGCGACAACAGAGCTCTTCTCATGTCGTCTTATCAACACATCCCACGTAGACGTCGCATCATGCATGAAAAGTGCCTAACGGCCGGATTATTTCTAGAGAAAATTCCTTATATGATACTGTTTTAAATGTTGTTTCCCTATTTGACACCAAAAACCTTTTTCTTCCCTATCTAACATCGTGTCTAAATTTTATGCCCTTTACGACATTTTTATCCATTTTAAACCTTAACGGCACCTGAAAAGACCTATTTGCCCTCAATGTGATTTGTGATTAAAATTGTTATGTGGTAGTTTAGCTTCATCATGCGACTATGTTTGGATGTGGTTAATATTGTGTCAGTGCTTTTACATTTTTGTGTGTGAAAATAGTTAGTGCCTGTACACAATTGATAGTAGTATACAACAAATCAGTAAGTTAATAGAGTTGATATATTGAACAAAAGAAAATAAACAAGGCTGACACATCATGTGGCCATCAACGGCCTCGTGTGTTTGTGTATAGTCTCCGTGATAATATCGCTAACTTGGTTAGCTAGCCAGCCAACTTAGAATCAATCAAGCGAGAGATCGGCTGCTTAGCTAGCTTCGTCCAGTACGTATAGCAGTACATGTCCAACTAGAATCGACCCATCTGTCTGCTTGCCTGTTTCTTGGTGTGTACGTGCACAAAATCGATTGTGTACAGAGTAACAAAAACTCGAGCTAGCCTCGTACGCTTGTACGCCGGAAAGCACTTGGCTACAACACGGTCAAAGCAGGGACCGAGGCACAAAACGAGTTGGCCGGATACACATATACGCATAAAAATTTGATCACATATGACATGAGGGGTAAATAGGTTTTTTCATGTGTCATTTAACAGCACTAAGGCTTAAAATGGACTATAGTGTTATAAAGGGCATAAAATTTAGACTCGGTGTTAAATAAGGAAGAAAAAAGTTTTCAGTGTCAAATAAGGCAACAAATTTGGAGACGGTGTTAAATAAGGAATTCTCTCTTATTTCTACTAAATCGAATTGAAGAAATCAATATCAGAAGCCCACCACACACCATGCATCCGTACGATGGAGATCATGCCTTAGTTAAGCCACCTGAACCAACAGGGGTTTCGCCATGCTCATGTTGTCAGCTGGTAATTTGACCGAAAATATCCGCTCAAAATTATAAGGCCTAGTTTGGACGTCCAAGATTACTATTTGATCATAAAACTCTCGTAAAGTATTTAGTTAATGGTTACGCAATCATAATCATATCGAAGTGTTTTCTAATAGAATATTTTTTCGGCAAATGGCACTTTTATTAACTCAAAATGTAGCATCAAAGACAATTTCAAATAGAATGTAATGGCTATATTTTGTGTAATACAAACTACATGGTTTTGTCAAAGTATGAGTTTTGAAGGTCAAACTAAGCGGACATGGTAGTATATGGGTGACAGTGCATGGTGCTCGGTCGAGTTAACAAAAATAATGGGGTGTGGCTAGGTTTCAGTCGACTGAAACTTAACCAAATCCATGTCAAGTGATATAACATGTAAGAAAGAAAAAGAAAAACTAAAAAGAAATTTTGCACCGATCTCCAAGTAAAATCCCACGAATATATCATCCACTGAGACTTGGTTAAGTCTCAATCGAGTGAGATTCACCAATCCCGAAAAGAGTGTGTATCGTACTCCTCATTCAACCGAGACCGATTGATCGGCTGAAGACATCAAATCAGGTTCCCTATGTCTAAGTAATCTTGTTGTCTTTTTGTTTTGCGGGTAAAATAATCTTGTTGTCTAAAGATGTGTTAGCTGGTTTAATTTACACAATCAACTACCAGTATAAAAAAGCACGAGTAAGAATTTGCGTACTTACCATCCAAGAATCCAAAATCATCAAACCAGTTTCATAATTCTTCACATATATCTTGATCACTCATGTACTTACTGTCTCATGGTTATAATTATTTCCTCCTAATAACTCGCCTATTTTTGGCATGCTTTAATTGCATATTCTTAGTTGAGCACCTATTCTTACAAATTTCCCAATAAATATTTAGCAATTAAGATAAAATTATACATATTTATGTGCGCTTCTGAAATTATCTGTGCCTTAGTAAAAAGGTATTTCCTTAACTAAGATTCTAAGAGCATGCATGGTTAACTAATCTGTATGACCGTCTTTCAATTATCAAGGTAAGAAAACATTCGTGTGAGGAGTAATGGCCCTCTGTAGACTTTGTTATTCCCCTTCTTTTTAATGAGATGAGGCAAAGCTTTTGCCTCCTTTTTTTTAAATGGTAAGCAAACATATACAGATAAGTTGTACTTTGTCCATCTGTAAATACATGTTGTTTCGGATATATATATATATTATGACAAACCTAAAAATATTACTGTATTTTACCTTACTTATATGTACTTAAAAATATTATTACAGTCAGAGTTACACAAGTTTGGCAACACACACTTTTTAAGACGACATGTATTGATGAAAATTACAAACATATGCGGTAAATGTTAAGCGGAGTATTTTCTGTTTAATCTTTGTTAATTGGGCGTGCTTTGCATATGCATAGTTAGTAAATACAAAGTTGTACATATCATTGTGAATGAAGATACTCCCTTTACACAGTGATCCCACTACAACTAAAGGTTAAATACTTTAAAAACTGAGAGGAAGTTACAACAGTAGTTACAGTGGCTTGGCCAGGCCACTGGATTTGGATTTCCTGGTGTGTATTGGTAGCGAGGCCTCTAATACCTACAAAGTTGATGATGTGCCCTACTGGATTTGTCACAGACGAGTTGCGTAAGTGTGCTTTCTATGACAGAGAGTGCTAATATGCTGCTGCTCCTAACTAAATGCACCTCTCCAAGATCCACCGGCTAGTCAAAGGTAGTGTAAAGACGCAGTACACAGTCAGACAATCCGAATCAGAGTCATTCTATAAATGTATTGCTGGCTCACATTATGCTTTGGTGACACAGACACATCTCACCGTCACATCTCGCTAGCTAGCAAAGCTTGGCGTTGGCCTCCACAAGCAAACAACGGTTCGACAGAGTATCAGGTTGCGCGGCACTAGCAAGGGCTAAACTAATGCTTTCAGGGTGCACGCCCACGATTAACCGCCAGCTCTGGATTTATCTGAGTGCACGATCGAGGTCGTTGCGATGCCGAAGCGACCCCCACTACGTACCTTTATCGCATGTATGCCCTCTCCCTCTCTCTAAAAGATCGTCGCATTTTCGATCCGCCTACGGAAGCTTGATCTGTTTTGCTTTGAATGTTTTGCTGAGTATTTAAGCCACGATTAGTTAACGTCGCCATCCGTCCAACCGACTGGTCGTCTCGTTGTTTCCTCACCTCACCTGGGCCGGCCCGCGTGTATATAAGGGTTTCCAGGTGCATGCTTGACCCATCACTCGCTTCCTTCCATCCTTCCTTCCTAGGATAAGACAAATATCTCAGGGATTGGTAGCAATAGAGTGGCAGGCTCACGGCATAATTTGTCAAGTAAGGTTTTCAGTTTGTCCATGGCTTCTTTGAGGATGGCCGTGCTGCTGTTCTTGGTTTGCACTCTCGGTGTCGCTAGGAAGATGGAAGCGGCAAGGATGATGCAGAGAGGTGAGGTTGTGGTGGGGAATGGAGGAGACGGTGGCCGCAATGCGCTGCAGCACGGGGTCGTCGACGGCGCGCCGTCGAGCCAGGCAGCTGGTGGAGACGGCGCGAAGAGGGAGGTGCCAGGTGGGCCTGACCCGATACACCACCATGGCAGCATTCCGCCAAATTCGGTCGCTCCATAGAGGCATGCAGTCAGAGAGACGTACGTACGTCCAGTTGATCGCAACACCACTAGTAGTACGTTCGAATAAATTTGTTGTAGTAAAATGCATGCATGGTTATTACTCCCTCCGTTTCTAAATACTTGTCTTTTTAGTCATTTCAACAAGTGACTACATACGAAGCAAAATGAATGAATTTACATTCTAAAATATGTCTACATACATTCGTATGTAGTAGTCATTTGAAATGTCTAGAAAGACAAATACTTAGGAATGGAGGGAGTACGTTAATTTGAATTTGTGTGTGGAGCGGACGTGGCCGTCTTCAGGTGTGCTGTCACCGGTGTGATGACAACCACAAGTTAGTTGGGTTGAGATTTTACTATATGATGAAGTACTTAAACCTCATGATATTATGTACTCTCCAAGTATTTAATTTCCAGCGATACATACCGTGGCTGCAAGGCATGCATGGCTAACAATACACGGATGTCAACCGGGTCCTCTTTAATCTTGTTTAAACCCATTATATAATCTAACAGTTTAAAATTTTATTTTTTTGGAAAAATGAACTATGGAACTAGATAAAGCTAACTAAATGGGACTTGCGGACACCATTTATTTGCCATTTACATTCCTTTAAAAAAAGGACCGTCTATACCAGCTGCCTGAAAAAATCCATCAAAAAATCCCCAACCGTTGGATCACCATCCAACGACCACTATCCTCCCACACATGTTCCCTTCAAGGCTTCAACCATTTTCATCTTCTTCCTCTGAAAAACCCTCGGCCTACCCCACTTCATCCACCTGCTACGTGCCGCGTGGCCGGCAAGCACTGTCGCACGCTGCCTCGTCGCCTCGCCCTCCCCTCAACCTCAACCTCCTTCAGCGTCATTGCTTGCCACCGCCGCGACCATCCCTCTAAGTGATCCGCACCCGTCATCCGTCAACCTGCTTCTTCGCATCTTCCTGGGACGCGCAGCATCGTTTCCATCTTGGATTAGGTCTTGGCTTGCCTTTGAGCAAAGTAGAAATTTACCGACGCTTGAAAAAAAAATCAGGCATATGATGATTAGCAAACGCGAAGAAACTGGCAGGCACAAAAGATTTTCATGAAAGATCGAATCACTTTATATGTATGCACTATGCTCGTTTTGTTTAAATAACCGGTACATACGTGCTTGGGTGATAATGGCGCGTCATTGCGTCCATGCATGCACGATGTCATGTCGCCGAACAGCTGACCGATGGCCCTCTCAATAAACTAGTTGGAAGTTTTGCTTTTGGGTTTGTTCTCAAAAAGAAGTTGACATGCAGATGCCTGTCTTGGACAGACTAGAACAGTTTTTCTCGTCTCAAAAGAAAATGGAAAAGCAAGAACAAGAACCAGCAAAGGTTTGGGGGAGCTCCTATTGGACGCACTCTGCTTTGTGTCGCACAGGGCGCGCCCGACTGGCCCGACCCATCACTCCGGGGGTACTGCAGCGATTAGACAGTACCATAACAACTCAACCAGTGCAATAGCGGCTCGACATGTACTGTAGCATATTGAATTTTTAAAAACAAAAATATTTATATAAAAATATGAATATTTCTTAAATTAAAAAAATGAAATTTCAAAAAATAGAATTTTACAATAATTTGGATAAAGACCATTTGTAAAACAATGTCAACATTTCTAAAGAACACAAACATTACTTTTTTAGGGGAAATTGCAGCCATTTATTATCTAAGCGGCCTCTGCCGCAACAATGTCATGAATACAAAGCGGATAAATAGTAAACCGAGTCCTACATAACTTATTAAGGCAGCCATCCCTAGCTAGTTTATGCGTGTCTTTTTCACATCGAGATCTTCAAAATTACGGTTGTGCCTCTCGCGAAGCAAATCCGTCCCTCCACAAGATGTAAATTTGTGCCTCCCGCCTTTTTTTTCCTTTTGCGAGAGGTACGGCGATGGCCCTCGCGTAAGCAAATCCGTGTCTCCACGAGAAATAAATTTGTGCATCTTGCGGAAGGAAAAAAAATATGTTTTCCCCTTTTGTGAGAGGCATGGTCGTGCCTCTCGCGGAATGCATTTTTTCTCTTTTGCGAGAGGCCATACCGTACCTCTCGTGTAAGCAAATCTGCACCTCAATGAGAAATAAATCCGTGCCTCTCGTGGAATGCATTTTTCCCTCTTTTGCGAGAGAGCCAGACCGTGCCTCTCGCGAAAGCAAATCCGTGCCTCCATGAGAAATAAATCCGTGCCTCTCTCAGAAGGGGAATAAAAGAAAACAAGTTTTTTTCCTTTTGCGCGAGATATGGTCGTATCTCTCGTGTAAGCATATTCGTGCATCCACGAGAAGTAAATCCATCCCTCTCGCGGTTGGAAAAAACGTGTTTTTCGCATCTATTTTTTTAATTGTTATTTGGTCCAAAACATAAGAAAAACTGGGTTGAAACCAAAATGCCAAAAAACTAAAAAAAACATCTAAAAGCCGAAAAGCGTTCAGAAAAAATCAGAGCGAGCGTCCAAAGCACGATATATGGCGGCGGCTAAGAGGATGCCAAGTGATGCTCTCCCAGCCCACCCCAAGTGACCCGCACGGGAGCTTCCGAAGGAATACTCGTGGATTAGTTGCTCCCGCATTTTGCCGTTTATAGCTTAAAGTGTCTTTAAATAGAAATATTCATATTTTCCTAGAAGAGATGTTCATGTTTTGAAAAATAAATGTTCAGGTCTACCCAAAAACCATTGTCAATAAAATTCAAGAGTTTTCTAAATATTCTTTTATTTTAAAAGAATCTTCAGATATCATAAAAAAGAAAGTCACATTCTAAAAATATGTTCATGTTACTCCAATTTTTAAAATTAAATATTCATCCATGGTAATAAAATAATTAGGACAGAAAACATAAAAATTAAAATATACATTAAATGCAAAAATGAAGAGAAAAATAGAAACAGAAAAGAATCAAAAAATAAAAAAGGGAAAGTTAAAAAGAAAAATAATTAAACGAAAATAAACAAAGAGAACAAAATTCAAATTGTCTTCCTATGTCACGGCGCATATGTGAGCGCGTGTAGGCCAACCTAATCCCAATTTGGCAAAAGCATGGTCGCACAACTATGATCAAGAAGTGATCCTAGAACAACCTACGTCAAGCATTACTCCAACACCGTGTTCACTTCCCGGACTCCGCCGGAAAGAGACCATCACGGTTACACACGCGGTTGATGTATTTTAATTAAGGTCAACTTCAGATTTTCTACAACCGGACATTAACAAATTCCCATCTGCCCATAACCGCGGGCACGGCTTTCGAAAGTTCAAATCCCTGCAGGGGTGTCCCAACTTAGCCCATCACAAGCTCTCACGGTCAACGAAGGATATTCCTTCCCCCAAGACAATCCGATCAGGCTCGGCATCTAGATTACAAGACATCCTCGACAATGGTAAAACAAGTCCAGCAACACCGCCCGAATGTGCCGACAAATCCCGATAGGAGCTGCACATATCTCGTTCTCAGGGCACACTCAGATTGTCCAAACTTCCGGTAGGCTAGCCCAGAATTGCCCCTGGTGGCCACCGGCAGCTGACAGGTTGGACCAACACTCAGAGAAGCATTGGCCCGAGGGGGTTAAAATAATGATGACCCTTGAGTCTGCAGAACCCAAGGGAAA
>NW_024118695.1:0-13549 GCF_003073215.2 Triticum urartu
ATACTACTTTGCTCTTGCATCACTGTATTTACTGATACCAACTAATTTCAAATTTGAAGGATGCAATTGAAACTCCAATGGCGCAACAGGTATGTTTTAAACCTGTTTCTTCAACGTGTTTGGCTGTTTGCTGTTGTAACTTGCTCTATGTTGATTTCAGTTTCAATTGAATAAATAGTTATGTTCTCATGCCATGCACATTACAAGTGTTGTTATTGTTGTGTAGTTTCCCACACTTATATTCTGTCTATGCTGCTTTGTCTTAAATAGATATGATTCGAACTGTATCTATCTTGATTTGGCAACATAAACTAGAATGATATAGACCATACAGTGACCATACTACATAGATATATGTTTGTTTCATGCTGTTATCCTATCCACCTTACTACTACCAAAATGAGTTTCATATACTGCATTATAAACCTGTGATGTGTTTGTTTGTTTCTCTTTTAGAACACAGATAAAATATTGGAGAAGTGTACCTCGTTATGCAATGGTAAAGGAAGTAATGCAGATAAGGTTCAAGATAGTGAGGCATCCCTGTTGGTCTCCAAGAAAGCTGATAAAAACTATATTGAAGACACTGAGACAACTCCAAAGTCCTGTCTTCATGTAGTATTCGAGTTACTGGCTACTACTGCTGGCACCAGCTCATCGAACTCGCTGCCTGAATTAGTTCGGCTTCTTGAGTCTCAACTTCAAGTTGAAAGACATCGATTAGATTTTATGCAACAGGAAGCCGAAGGACCGAGGAAGTCCCTGCAGAATTCAGATGCATACTTTCTGGTGCAATAGCAAGTGCTGGAGGATTTAACCGCCAAACAAGAGAAAGTTAATAAGCTTCCTAAGCATCTTGCCAGCATTATGGGTACCCAGGATATTGTTTCTTGAGCTCTTCTGAAGTGGTTTTAGTTCTGGACTTGTTTTGCTGCGGCGTTTATATGCTGCTTTGTTCCCTATATTGCACTGGTGGCGAACTTTGATGTCGAGTGGCTGTAATATGTGTAATAGCCGTGATAGCCTAGCGTAAGTTCCTTGCTAATTTATTTCCTTATTGTCTTGTTTATTTGTTTTCTTGTAGTCGGTGCAGTTCTTTTTCCATGGTTTGCTAGTGGCCGCAATAACCTATTTTTTAAAACTAGGCCACAATAACCATGGGCAACATATATATTGTAGTTAACATGGGCCTGCTACGGGCCGTAGAAACAATGGGCCTTCTACGGGCATAGAAAGAATGGGCCTTATATGGGCCGTAGACACAATGGGCCTTCTACGGGCCGTATCATCAATGGGCCTTCTACGGGCCGTATCATCAATGGGACTTCTCCGGGCCGTATGATCGGTTGGCCAAACATGGGCCAATAATAGACCACATTATGGTCGTAAATGGGCTAGAGTTGAAATCGTCCGTTCATGCGCCAACCATAACAGGCCATCGTTAATCGGTCGTATTTGATGACGCTATGAAAACGGCACAGCATATTAATGGGCCACAAACAGGCTGACTGTAACCACGGGCTGAATTTGGCCCACAAGCATAAAATGGTAGTAACGGGCCGTAAGTAAACGAATGCTGGAAATGAGCCCAAGAATAAATGGGCCCTGAGAAGGCCAAAAGATAACATGGGCTGGAAACGGCCCAACAGAATAATGGGCCGTTCATGGGTATAAAGTGATACACTCTTCATTACGGGCCTGTTTCACCACGTGCCCTTAATGGGTATAAAGTGATACACTGTTCATTACGGGCCAGTTTTACCACGGGCTGTTAATGGGCCGAGAGTTACTAAGGGCCTCATATGGGCCGAAAGACATCATGGGCCATACATGGGCCGGAAGTTAAAACGGGCTGGAATTATATTTGACGGCCCAGATGACACTACTGGGCCTAATTCGGATAGGCCGTAAATGGGCCATGGGTTAGCAGGCTGTAAATGGGCTATGTGTGAACAGGCCGTTAATAGGCTTGCTGTGGGCCGGCCCGTCACCTTTTGACCAAGTCAAACGGGCCAGCCTTTTCATAGGAATGGGCCTCTGTTGGGCTGTGCCACGTGTCGACGTATCATAGGCGCTTTGGGTCCAATGAGTGGATGACACCTATCCCAATGGTGAGCCAACAGGTGTTTCCTCCAGCCAATGATGATTTTACACGTGGAAAAACCCCATTGATCGGGGTTGTTAACGGGTTATCGGATCCAAAACCAAACCCGATAGCTTAACGACGTTCTATTACGGTGGATGCCACGTGTCGGTCACCCTTGACGAAAGAACTTATGTGACGTGCGGTTTATCGTCATGGAAGTGGACACTTCCGTGATGATAATTTTGGTAATGTCATGGAACACTTCTACGACAGCACATGTATGACTATCTTGATTCTGTCATAAAATTATCATGGATGCACATAGATGACAGAAAACGTGACCTACTGTGACAAACGCGTATCGTCAAGGAAGTGTATTTTTTTGTAGTGGTACTCGATGTGCCTCATTGACAGAGGCAGGGTGGCCCAGCGCTTGTGTTCGTTGTCGGTGATCTTCTTCTTCATGTTGATGTAGTAGTCGTCGATGAGCATGCCGGAGACGTCTCCGACGGAGTACAACTCCTTGGTTGCCTCGGGCACCCTCCACTCCTTCTGGATGTCGACGAACTTGGCGACCTCCAAATTGACGTGCTCTAGCCTGGTTTTGTCGTCGTTGATGGAGAAGCCTGCAAAGGTGTACCTGGGGTCGACGAGGATGTTGTTGAAGATGGTGCACCTTTCAGTGGTGCTCAGTTGGAAGAGCAGCACCGGCTTAGTCTTGCCAATGGAGAGTTGGTAGGGCCCGGGTTTCTGCATCTCTTCAGGCTCGTTGTTGTACTCGATATCAATGCCGACGATCTTGTGGCACTGGAGGCTGAGGTGGCACTCATTCTGCGCGAGGGAGATTGCCATCCGCTTCTTGTCGTTGGTGTGGATGACGTGCTACTTGGTGTTGCCATGGGCCCCCACGCCCTTGTACTCGTCGGTGAACGCCATTGCCGGTAGTAGGGCTTGGTGTTTTCTGTGGAGATCAATGTGATGGAGCGATTTGGTGGTAGCACAATGGATACTTGTGTTGTTGTGGATGAGAAGGCCTTTGGCGGGGGTCTGAATTTATGGGGAGGGCGCGGGGTGGGATGGCCGCATCAGATGAACTGCACGATCTCGCTGACGATGCGGTTGTGCAGATCATGGGTTGGTGTTGCATCTTTGATCGTGGGCTCGTGGCGATGGCACCGCTTGGATTGGGTAGTTGTATGCAAACGTGGCTTTATTTTATTTTTGATCAGTAATTTTTTTAATCACCACTTTTTGTGCGAACGGGCATTTGTCACATTTATATGTATCATGCGTGTTAACGGAACTGCATTAGTTATCGTCATGCACTTCATCGTCTACAAAAGAGAACTGCATTTTGTCTACAGGTGCGTACTTCGCCTTTTTTGTGTGTCCTTGCTGCAGCCTCTGAAAAAAGTACAATGTATTCCGCAATTTTAAGAGTTTTTTGCTGTGTTCTAGACCATGTATTTATTCATGTAGGTTCCGGAACTAGATTGCTATACCGTATTGCTTCGTGTAACCAAATGCACTCCATTTTTGTAGAGTTGCATATTGCATCTATTTTTGCGTGTACTTACTGCAGGCCCTGGTATGGGAGGGGTAGGGGGTTGGGGGGGCTTTTTGTTTTTGTTGTGGCACTTATTTGAAGGTAGACTTTTTGCGGATGCGTTTTCTTAACACGCGCATTGTTTTCTATTTTAACTTGTTTTACGAACTGCAAGTATTTTTTTGTTTTACCATCTGAACTTCCTTATTCCCCATAGAGAACTGCATCATGTGCGTTTTGATGTAGTCTGTCTTATTTTAGCTGGGCCGTTTTTGGGTCGGCCCGTTTTATGTGACCCTTTTCCACACGCGGACCACCTACGTGTCCCTCCCAGGCGATCCCACCGCTCCGCTGACAGGGAGAGAGACCGAGAACAATCCCCTCTCCTCTCTTGTAGTTTCTCCCGAGGCATCTCTCCCTCGAGCAAAACCGTCGTTGCCCGCAGCAACCTTCATCGACCGAGGAACCACCGCCCTCAAGAGGGTCCTTATTCCCGCATACCGCGTCGTCGTCCGCTCCGTGAGTCCTTGCCGCTGTGCTTCGGCAGCCCGTCTTCATCGTCCCCTAGTCTAGTTTTGTGATTCTCATAGTTGCTGTTGCTGTTTTTGCTTGTGTAATTTTCCATAGGCAGACGATTTCATCTTGATTTGAAATCGATACTCGTGTGTGCTCTGTTGGTAAAGCAAGGTGGATCTAGGGTTTCGTCAGATTTTGCCGATTTTGTTTCTTATATCTGTCACTTCGTTCTTGTGTTGCAGGCAAACGCCATGTACGTCTTCCCCGAGCAGAGTGGGAGGAGGAGTTCAGGGCGCCATGTCTTCCCCGAGCAGAGTGCGAGGACGAGTTCAGGGTATGTGGACTTCTTTTTTTGGCTTTCTTTATTTTGTTTGATGTTTATCTAGTTTACTAGCTAATTCATCCTGGATATTTGTTTATGCTCGGTTAGTTGTCAGCGTTCGTTTGCATTATTTTATCATGTGATGTTTTGTAATTACTGTTTCTGTTTTTTTTGAATCCAGTAGGTGATTGCAGTGCTCATAATGATACACCAATTGGCTCTCATTGTCCTGGTGGTAAGGATCATGGTGGCGAGGGAGGACATCAAGTGAATTCACCGATTGAATCTTCTCCCATAAGTGTGGCCCCTCCTTTTGGTATGTGAATGCTTTGTTTATTTTGTGTATGTTGGTTACCTGATGTTATACAAATTGGCGTTTCCTTGATGTATCTAGTCTGCATTTTGTTCGGAACAAACGTGAAGTTAGTGTGTGCAGCACTGTATTTATTTGTATATGTGAACTCCACTATATGTATGTGTGAACTGCATTGTTGTTTTATTCAAGTTTTCTGTACAATGCATTAATTTTTATTTTTAGCTTATGATTGGAGCACTGCATTTATATGTCTAAGTGTACCGCATTTGTTTTTTTGTGCACTTTTTAACGACCATAGTCAAACTTCATTTTGACACAGTGTCTTTTTTCCATGCTAGGGCGCCTGGGTTTGAGGAGGTTACTCAATTGATTGACCATTATTTTGTGGAGGGTAATGTTGGTCTGAGCTTTGACCAGAGACGTCCCGTCTTGTCTGAAACACAATCGCAGACTGTTGATGTTATAGAGGAAGTTACACAGGATTGGATGGTCTCGGAACAGCTTCGTGTATATGAGTTGAAGCAAAGCAAGAAGAATTTGAGGTTTGAAAGTGACTCAAAAGAGTTTCCGGAGAAGAAGAAGCAGAGGAGAGATGTAGATGGTGCCAAGGGTGCCAAATTTGCCAAGGTGAAGCAGCATGCTTTGCAAGAGAAGAGGCTGAGTACTGTTGCCAAGGATGCTGGTACACCTTGGTGGAGTCCACGTGTTGCTGGCATGAACAAGAATCTTGGCAAGAGAACTGCTGAAGCTGGTGGAAAGGATCCTCAGCGCAAGCGACTACATGTCACTGAAGGTCCCAACTCTGATGATGACGACTTTGTGCTTGCTGATT
Organism: Triticum urartu; assembly: GCF_003073215.2. NCBI lineage: Eukaryota > Viridiplantae > Streptophyta > Magnoliopsida > Poales > Poaceae > Triticum > Triticum urartu. The sequence continues at coordinate 5,619 of NW_024118695.1, forward strand.
TTGTGAGGGATGTTCATACTGGTAGACGCAAAGACTGTGGTTCATCTAAGAGTCTACACAAGCGTACCCATGATGGTGTCGATGAAGATGTTGGTGCTGACTCCGGCGAGGAGGTGGATGTTGTTCAAAAGGTTTGTTGGAGTGGACTACATTTGTTTCTTTCATTGTTATTCTATCTGTCCTTTCTTCTGGCTAATATTCTAATGTGGACTGCATTTCCCTCTACACAAAGGAAGAAGTCTAGTAAGAGCAATGCAACTGAAGATGATGCTGAGGGTGATGATTCTCGATTTAACAAGACCATACGTTTGTCACTTCCCACTGTTTGCAAGGCTGCTGCTTTGTTGAAAGAGGCACACTTTAGTCGTGTTCGGGATGCTGGATTCGGTGCTCTCTTTGAACTGACAGTAAAGAAAAATGTGTCGCGCATTCTTATGTGCTATCTGATGGGAGTGATTGACCCTGCCACCAAGATAATTTAATTTGGGAATGGCAGGGTTCTTTGAATAAATAGTGATGCAGTTCATCACATTTTTGATTTACATATGGGACGTCACACTGCACCCATGCATGCTGCCAGCGGCCATGATGACTCGTTGACTGCCCTCAAGAATGATCTTGGCTTTGACCGTTCAAAAAGTATAGGTGTCAAGGACTTGCTTGAGAAGTTGAAGGTGTTGGTGGAGGAAGATGATCATGTGACTATTGATCTTGCTATGAAGGTGTTCTTCGTGATACTTTATCATAATTTGGTGTGCCCCGGGCATGCAATTCGTTTGGGTAGAGTTGTTGCAATGGTAGAGAAGATGGATTATGCAGCTATGGCGTAGATGGACTTTTGCCAGATTGTTGTTGATGTGTTGCAGGCAGCTGTGGTGAGGTGTCAAATAGAAGGGAGCAAGTAGAATTGTGCAGCAGGTTGTGCCATTGTCCCCCCGATTATGTATCTTGATTGCTTGAAGCTTTGCAAATTTTCAGTTATGCACACGTTGACGGCACATGCATCATACTTGACGACTAAGGACCTGATGAAGTTATACAATGAGGATGTGCTTGTGAAGGGAAAGATTTACTTGGAAAGTTACAAATTTGGGAAGCTGCCGGTTAGTGCATCTGAGTTTTTTATATCAGATTTTTTTTAAAAAGATGCAGTCATTATAGATCTGAACTTTCTAGTACTCACATGTGTACTTCTCTTTATTTCTTGTCTTTTTTGCAGTGGAAGGCGACAAGTGATATTGTGTACAACCGTCCTGCTGCAGTTGTATGTGGTAGCTCTGATGCGCGGCCTAGCACTCATACTAGGTTTTATGAGCCTATATGTAGCCAGCTTCCTGCATGTGATGATGAGGTGCCTCGTACTCGTGGTTTCACGGCTCGACAGATGTTTGATAATAGAAGCTCTTATAAACATACATTTGTTGGTGGCAAAAAACATGAGGATGTTGATGAGCTTCTTCTGAAGGTTTTGAAGTTGACTGAAGATTTGCCAACCTTTGGTGATAGATTGAGGACAGTTGCTAGTTTTTTCCCTGTTGGCCATGGCCCAAAACATGAATATATTGTTGCTCCTCACAATTTTGATTGTGGCGTGATTGAAAGCCTGAAGATTGCAGTGACGAATGTTCGGTCTTCGTATGCTCAGTTGAGACATTCACAAGAGGAAAAATGTGGTTGGTATGAGAAGGATGATGGGCATATTTTGGATGAAATGAACCGTCGGGATGCTGGCATTGGCGCTGATAATATATGTTCTAGGTTTTTTTGTGGCTTTGAACCTCTTTTGTGTATTATGTGGACTGCTCCTCACTATTTTTGTTTTTTGTGATAGGCTGGAGTGGAATCTTCTGGTGTCCATGGATCTAGGGACGATGGAATTGGCCAGGTACAAGTTTGTATGCCATGTCTGTTTTGCCATGCGTCCCTCTTCTTGAACTTGCATTTGTTTCTTTCCACTTTATTGTATTTTTTGTGTACTTCACGGTTGTAAAGTGTGTACTGCTTCTGCATAGTTGAAGTTTTTTTCTTTTTTGGTTGTTACCATGTTATTTTCATTTTTGGTTTGTTCTATGCCTGTAGACTGGTGTTGCTGCTTGTGATGTGCACAAAGAGACCTACGATGGCTCTGGGAAGGATGAGGTCTTGGCTGATGCGTCGTCTCCTCCGGATGTTGTAGCTGATAAGGTATAGTTGTATTACTTTTTCTGTTAGTGGGTTGTGATGTAAATTTTTGTTGTTATAAACTTTGATGTATGCTGTTATGTTCACTCATGTATTTTCATTTACATATGTGAGCTGCAATAGTTTTACATGTGTGAGCTTCAGTCTTTGACAGAAGTGAACTACAGTTCTTTTCGCATGCGTGGTCCATATTACATACGTAAGCTTCAGTATATAACATAACTGAACTGCTGTGTTTGACAAAGTGAACTGTAGTTCTTTTTTACGTATATGTGGGTTGCAGTTATAGTTGTTTTGACACATGTGGGTTGTAGTTGTTTGGCATATGTGGACTGCAGTTGTTCTGCGTATGTTGTCAGCAGTCTTTGACATAAGTGTCTTGTGTGTTGTTGTGTTAATTATCCCCACGCTCATATGTGTTATTGTGTGTTGTTTAAACTTTCCACAGCCTGGAGAAGAAAACGTAGAAGTTCATGTTGATCTGAATCAGGGGGGTTGTGCTGTTGATGGTGGTGGCAGTGTTGATGCTTCTGCATCGGTTGCCGTTGACTGTGCAAACCCTTCTGTAGCTCAAGAATCCCATGATGTTGTTTCCCCTAGTTGGCATGAAGATTCTGATTTTGGCATTGAAAAGCCGCTGGAGAATGTCATTCCTGTTGTTAGTTTTGCTGCTTCCCCTGTTTGTCTGGCCGCCAACGATGTTCCTAAAGTATCGAGAGTGGAGCCTCATGTAGCTGAAGTATCTAAGGACGCTGTGGTTGACCAGACTGTTGTAAATCCAAAGAATGTTGATGTTGCTGCAGAAGGGCAGTCCAGTGAGGTTATGGTGGATTCGTCGCAACCTAGCGAAGAAAATGTTTTGGTCAGCTCTGAAGAGCAACAACATGAAGACTCTGATACTGAAGGCAAGAGTTTTCTTTCGAACAGTGCAGTTGAAGTTTTTCTCATTCATTTTGTTTAATTACTATGGTAGCTGTATTAGATGTTTAATGATAAGTGAAACTTTGATCTTTTGTTGATGATTTTCAAAATAGCTAGTAGAATTTCCTTATCTTAATATTTGAACTTCATTCTTTGGATAAGTGAACTTCATCTTTTTATTACAGATGATGAACTTCCTGTTGTGACATCGTCGAGCATTGATCCAGCTCTTCTGAAAGGATACAATGAGTTGTACACTGCTATTACGAGGGTTCGGAAGGACAAGAAGAAGAAGTATGGTTTTTTCAAAATGGTTTTGTTCACATGTATTTTCTAATTTTGGAATTTTACCTTTTTTCTTTGTTGTTATTTTTTTATTATCTTATGTTTCAGTTTTTCTTAAAAAATTCAGGGACATGATTGCTTTTAAAACTCAGATGGATGGTATTACCATTAGCAAAGTTGGTCAATCTTTTTGGGATAAAGGGATGCTCACTACATGCCTTGTAGATCATGGGGTTTCTTTGCTGGTAGATAAGTTTAAGGGATCTCCGACAATGGTTGCCCCGTACCATATTTGTGTAAGAATGTAGAAATTTTTGTTTTATTTTTTTATTTTATTTTCTGATTTCGTGCGACGACCTGTTTTGGTTTGAGCACTATTTGATTTTTGGTTTTGTTTTGGCAGACAAATATTTGGAATGGTGGTACTATAGGCACGAGTGGTAAAATGATGTTCTCTTCAAAAGCTGAGGAGCGTGTTGATAAAAGGATATGGTAAGTAACGTTTATATGTACTATATTTTGTGCGTTTGTTTTTATAGTGTTCTGTTTCTTCTTCTTATAATAATTTTATTTATTTTTCGTTCTTTGAACAGGTCCTTTTGCAACCTTTGATCCGCCAGAGATGAGGGATGGGGTTGGTTATTATTGTGTAGTTGCATTAAATGTGAAAGAAAGGCGGTTTGAATTTCTTTACTCGCTCGATAAACCTGGCATCCCTGATGCGATCATGGTTTTTAGGTGGATGGTTAAAAATATCAAGCATGCATGGAAAGAAGGTAACTCAAGTTCTGATGAGCCGCTAAATCCTCCTACACTTGATGAATTTGTGTTGAAACATGTCATTGTCCCAATGCAGCCAAATGGGTGTGTTCCATATAGCCCCTCTCCACCATACTGCTCAAGTTTTTTATTTCATTTTGTGAAACTAATGTTTTTTATTCTTTTATTGCAGGCATGATTGTGGATTCTATATGTTTCAATTCTTGCAGACTTGGGATGGTGTTCGAGTTGCTCAGTTTGGGGTGGAGCACATTGGCTACATCAGAAAGGCCATGCTCTATAGTTGGCTCACATCGAGAAAGTATTGCCTTGATTTAGCATCACTTTTAATTTTTGAAGATAAAGGTTGTTTTAGTGAACTTCTTTATCCTCCCTTCTTTATTTTTTTGTCTACTGCTTGCTTTCGCTTCTTACCCACTTTTTTACTAGTTTGTTTAGTTAAGTGCGTGATTTAGAATGGATGTGTATATTTTTTGTTGTGTTAGTGAGCTGTATTTAATTTTTTGGGGCAAGTGAGCTGCATTGTTCTTTATAAGTGGGCTGCATTGTTGTATACAATTGTTCCTTGTTGCTGTAGACAAGTGGACTGCATTGATGTAGACAGTTGGGCTGCATTCTATTCTTTACTGAACTGCATTTTTTATATTAATGAGATGTATTACATGTTTTTTGGTTTTGTATTTTGAGCTGAGTGTTTCCATGTTTTTTCTACACGTTTTTAGGTTTTGATGGGGGGCTTCATGAAGTATGTACGTCACTGTTCGAGTCCCAGGGTTCTGAGGTGGTTATGGAGGATTGTGCCATTGAAATCTCTCCAGATAATTCTGGTTCTTTGGCTAGAGATGGTTTGAACACAGTTGTGGTGTTTGGACCTGATGGTGGAAGTTTTTCTCGACCTAGCTCTCCACGTGATGTATTTGATGTTGATGATGATGATTTTGTTACGCCGTGTCCACGCGTCACTAGGACTAGGAGTGGAGCAATTAATCGTCCTCGTGTGGATGAGGTTGAAGTATTTTCGAACAAGAGGGCAGGTGAGAGGGCTTTTAATTTGAGATGCCCTATAGAGAAATTGAAGCCTCCGAGGTACAAATATATTGATGAGGTGAGGAAAATAAAGGATCTTGTTCTCAGCAAAGATTTTGTAAACAAATACCACGAGTAAGTTTTATGTGTGTGCCCTTAATCCTTTTCGTGTGTTTTGTTTTTAATTTTAATTTTATTGATCCCATCTGAGTATGTTTACTGCAGGAACGCGTTCTTTATGGTGAATAGTCCTTTTGGTGATGTTGATACTTACACTGTTGACTATATCTATAATACATTTGGCAAAGGAGCTTTAATGGATTCGTATCTCATGGATTTTGTCATCAAGTACTGGAAGCAAGACCCTGAATTGGGTTTAGTTTATCATTCTCGTGAACGTGTGCTACTTTCACCTTTATTTATCACAGTAAAGTGTGCTGTCATTTTTCCTGTTGTACTGGTTTTTTCATGTCCATGCCTGCATGCATGGTTTATTCTTTTTTCATGTCCTTTTTTGTTCTTTTTCTACGCAGTATGTTCTTCGAATTGAAACATTTGTGAAGAGAGATGATGAAGGAAACCCTCACTAGTGCAGAACCGGGCAATAGCACCGGTTCGTAGGGCCCTTTAGTGCCGGTTTAGGAACCGGCACTAACGTTTCGGCACTAAAGCCCCCCCCCCCCCCCTCTCTAGTGTCAGCACGAACCGGTGCTAAAGGGAAACCACGTGTCGCGCGCCAGCTGCGGGGGCCGGGAGCCCTTTAGTACCGGTTGCTAACACCAACCGGTACTAAATGGTTGTGGGTTTTTGTTTTATTTTGTATTTTTCAATTAAATTTGTGTTATCAATTTAATTTAGGATTGTTTTATGTTATAATGAGTTGTAGTCGTCATCATCATCATCATCATAATCGCATATTAATAAATAAATAAACTCTAGCTAGCTAAAAATCATCATAGTCCTCTAATTACCACTATTTAATCATCATAGTCATTACCGCTAGCTATCTAATCATCATCAACGCTGGCTAGCTTAAAGAGGAAACATTCACTTTGTAACAGAAGCAAAGATATCATCAAGTTCAACATAATCATCACCAACATCGAAGTTCAGGACACGGACATGAGACAAGTACTAATTAAGAGCATGAACTAGTAGCTACTGATCTTGCTGCTCCCTCTCAGGTAGAATAGCATAGAACATGTATAGCTCTCCTGATTCATCATACTGGAGCATGCAGATGAATCTGTCTCCTAATCTTGGGATGCGCTTCGCCTTGCTGCCCCCTAGTACTTCTCTGCGATCGTTAACAATTTTGCTCCAATCTTTCACTATTAAGCATTCTTCGCTTTCAGAAATCCTGAATGCACTCATGTGCAATGTAGGAAATCTTGGTCGTCAGATAACCATTGACATGCGACCTTTTGTCTCGATCCACTGAGGCACAACTGTCATCGGAAGTCCCTGTTGAAGAACATCGTATAGTAATTAATATACTAAGCAATGAAAGTTTAGCTTCAAAAATAATGTATGCAAAAGATGCACTAATTAAGGACAAATATTTAAAATCTTACCATCTTTTGATTATAGATGTGACCGTATTTCAATACGATCACCACTGGTCGCACGTTTTGAGTACTAACATTTCTAAGTTCAGGAAAAAAATTTGTCTTGACAGTATTAAGATCCTCAAGCCATGAAACATAATGACTTATCTCGTCGCAGTTTAGTTGAGCCCCGGGGCAGTAGTAGGTCTTGTCTACCAAGCGCCGGACATGCTTGCTTGAACCGAAATAAGCTGACAATACAAATTATTTGTCAACTATTTTTGAATAAACTGTATCAAAGAAATAAACATATGCATGCATGGTTGAGAAAAACTCACCAAATGGTAGAACTGGAGGCCTTTGCACATCGACCCAGATGTCTATATTACCTTCAATATCATCTTCCGGACGAATATCAAAGGTGATAACCATATCAGGCTCAAAAACATAAGCCTTGCATAGTGCTTGCCAAGTTTTGCATTCAAAATGGGTGTATGTGTCTCCATTATATAATTTGACGTTGAAATTATCCCCATGCTCCGTCTTCAAGTAAACTCTCTTTACCTCCATATCATCTATAGCACTAAAACCTATCTTATCCAAGACAAAAATTCTTGCATGGCAAGGGATGCGCTAGTAGAATAGTGAAAATTTAAAATTATAAGTTGAAGCAAATGAAGCATAAGTTTTGCATTCAAATAATAATTGACAAAGTGACTTACTGTATCAACTTCGAATGTCTCATCCAGCTTGATGCTGAAGCGCCTACCATCAACAAGGAAATTTTGGTCGCATAGGCCGCGCTGGTCTTCACAGTGTTCGCACATAATGAAATCTTTTCGTCGTCAGATGACATTTCCTATGTTCATATACGTGAAACATTAAACAACTATATCTAGCCAAATATATATTCATCTAACATTTGACATTAATATATCTAACTATATTCATCTCTAACAATTGACATTACTATATATTTAACTTTTCTATCAAATTCATCTAACATTCGACATTAATGTAACATTTATATAAACTAAAAATATATAAAAAATTAAATAAACAGAAAAACTCATTAACAAATAATATTTTAATTAGATCATCAAATCTCAGATACCTAAATTTTCTTACTAAAAATAAACTAGTTATATTAATTATTCAACTAGTTCAAATCTCATATACCTAAATAAACTA
>NW_024118696.1:0-16358 GCF_003073215.2 Triticum urartu
GACTGAACCGGGACTAATGGGCTGAGCCGGCCTGGACCATAGCCCTGTTTTCTACTAGTGCTGAAGCTCAGATTGTGTAGAGGCTTCAGGAACTGGCTCCTGGAGACTTTCAGTGGGAGCTTCTTCCCATTGAGGAGCGTGTGTTCAGGGTTGACCTCCCGTCGGAAGAGGACTTGAGGCGGTTGCTGAGCTTTGGGATGTGTAAGGTGCCACGTACTAATGGGATTCTTGAGTTTCAAGAGTGTAAGAAAGTGGAGCCTAAGGGAAAGCCCCTTACTCAGGTGTGGCTGCGTTTTTCTGGGGCACCCTCTGAGGCTCTGACAGATGTTCGTGTTGTGGCTATTCTGGGTATCATGGTTGGCAAACCTGAGAAAGTGGATATGACATTCACCCGAGCCCATGGGGTGGCCAGATTGCGAGTGAGTGTTCTGGACATCGAGTTCGTCCCGGATGTGGTTAACTGGACTTACAGTGGAGAGGTATTCCCTCTTGACATTGAGTTTGAGGATGCTGAGTTGTTTGCCGAGGCGGGTTTTGGTGCTGATGTGGATATGCACGAGGGAGACGATAATGCGGGTGCTAGGGAGGATCCGACTGATGAGGCTGGTCGAGAGAGGCCCAACGGACAGGGACCAGTTGCTCAGACCGAGACTGGATCAAGGGTAGAGCCGGCCCCATCTCCGTCGGTACCTAAGAGCACGTTGAGGTTTGGGTCTTTTGAGCCTGCGTCCGCTCCTCCTAGACTTTGGAGCGACCGGGTGGAGTCTGAGGGTGCGTTCGAGTGCTCGCTCCCGGTGCTGGATCTTGTGTCTGCTGTTCGTCCCGTGGTGGGTGACTATGTGACGGGCCACTTGGAGACGACCTTGGGGGGGAGGACTGTGGAGCCTCAGATGGTCCCTTTCCTCCCTGGGATACCTGCGGTCTCGTGCAGACTGATTGGGGCGGAATCGGTGGATCTGCCTGGCGGGAGTTCGGGGCAGGTGGCCATGACGTCCTCTCCCTCTACTCTGACGCCGGTGATGCCTGCGTCGCTGTCGCTGGCCGACCGTGAGGGAGAACATCTGGGGCAGGTGGCCTTGGACCCTTCCCTTCCGGCAACGGTGGCTGCAGCTTCCCCTGTGGTGCTCGGCGGTAGTCTGGGGCAGGTGGCCCCGGCGACGCCAGCTTCGTTGTAGCTGGCCGGCCGTGAGGGAGGCCGTTTGGGGCAGGAGGCCTCAAACCCTTCCCTTTCGGTACCGGCTGTAGCGGCGTCTCCGGTGGTGATCGGCAGGAGTCTGGGGCAGGTGGCCCCGGTCTTTCCCTCGCCTTCGGCTGTCGGGACGGTGACGCCCTTAGGCTTGAGGGTTGGGGAGGGTGCTCGGGCAGGTGGCGCCGACACCTACCTCCCCCGGCCTCCTGTCCGTTCGGCGTGAGAGCCCTCCGACGCTGCCTCCTCCGAGTGGCGCTACTCGGGAGGAGGTTATTGCCTTCGGCGGGATCCCCGACCCGGTCTCTGAGGGGAGACGGATGAGCTCTCGTCTCCGGGACCACACGGAGGTTGATGACATGCAGCAGAGGTGCGCTATGAGGGCGGCCAAGCTTCGTGACATTGAGGTCACTACTGTTATGTCAGTCAACCTGTCCAATTCTATTTTGCATTTTTCTCCGGATGAGATTATTATTAATGCAAATCAAGTAGGGGTTTCGCTAGGGAATACTAATTCTGAAATTTCCAACTCGGTTAATGATCTCCTTGATCTGGAAGCGGAACGTGCTTTAGAGACCATTTGAAACCTAGCGGCAGTGAGACCTATGAATGATGCTGGGATTGATGCGTTGGGGGTGAGAGTGCTTGACAATTTGTGTGCGGACCTTGCACCATCCACTACTAAGTCTGACGAGGAGGAAGGTAGTGTAGAGGGTGTAGTAATTCAACCACAAGAGCCCGGTTATGAGGACCGGACGGTGGACAATAGTAAACCCAAACGTAAGTGGAAGCGGAAGGTGTATCCCGCATCCACGGTACGTAGGAGTGCTAGGATTCGTACGGCAAAAAAATTCCATGATGACTTATGAAAGGAATCTTTTGGAATAGCAGAGGTCTGAAGGACTTGGCTAAACGAAGGTTTCTCGCTGAGGCGTCTCTGGAGCATCGATTAGATTTCATTGCCCTCTCTGAAACTGGTAGAGATAATTTTGCACCTCAGTTTCTTTCAACTCTTGTGGGTGGTGTTGATTTCGATTGGCATTGCCTACCTCCGCGAGGACGATCGGGAGGTATCTTGCTGGGAGTGAGATGCGATTCCCTTGAAGTCCGGAGTGTAGTGATGGGCGACTTCACGGTTAAGTTTCGAGTTAGGTCTAAAGTTGATGGTTTCAACTGGGCTTTGGTGGCGGTTTATGGTGCCGCACAACCGGAACTTAAACCGGAGTTTCTGGCAGACCTTGTTCGAATTTGTGGGTCCGAGCAGCTTCCGATGTTGGTCGGGGGTGATTTCAACATCATTAGGAGGAGAGAGGAGAAGAATAATGATAACTTTGACGACAGATGGTCGTTTATGTTCAATACCATTATTGAGAGCTTGGATTTGAGGGAGATAGAGCTTGCTGGTAGAAAGTTTACCTGGGCTAATGCTTTGCCAAACCCGACATATGAAAAGCTTGATCGAGTCCTCGCGAGCGTGGAGTGGGAACAGAAGTTCCCTCTAGTAACGGTTCAGGCTCTCCCGCGGGGAATATCCGATCACACACCACTGTTCGTGGACTCAGGGGAGCCGAACCATGTGGGAAACAAAAGCACCTTCTCATTCGAGATGGCTTGGTTCGAACGTGAGGGGTTCTTAGACCTTATTGCCAGGGAATGGGCTAAGGGTGTAGGAGGTAGGACGGCGGTCGAGCGTTGGCAGAATAAGATTAGGCATTTGAGAAGTTTCTTACGGGGTTGGGCTAAGCACCTCAGTGGGGTGTATAAGATTGAGAAGGATAGGCTCCTTTCTCTTATACAGGCCCTGGACATTAAAGCGGAATCTGCGATTTTGTTGCCCGCGGAGCTCCAGGTGAAAACTAAGGCAGAGAAGAGGTTGAAAGAACTTCTCCGCGAAGAAGAGTTGAAGTGGGCTTTGCGAGCTAAGGTCCGCAAAGTGACCCAAGGGGATGCCAATACTCAATTCTTTCACCTGATTGCCAATGGTAAGCACAGAAAGAAGCGTATCTTTCAACTTCAGCAAGATGAGGGTACTATTTTGGGGCAGGATAATCTCAAAACATATATTACCGAGTATTATAGGCAGTTATTTGGACCTCCGGGGGATAATTGTGTGTCCCTCGATGAGTCTAGGACTGAGGATGTTCCTCAATTGTCCGCGGCTGATAACGATATCTTGGTTGCCCCGTTCTCAGAGAAAGAGGTGTTCGATGCTATTGCACAAATGAAAAACAATAAGGCTCCCGGACCGGATGGGTTCCCGGCCGAGTTCTATAAAAAGTGCTGGCACATTATTAAAGGGGATTTGCTACCTATGTTTCATGATCTTTTCTCTGGACAGCTTCAATTGTTTCACTTGAATTTTGGAACTATCACATTGCTTCCTAAGAGAACGGAGGCTGTGAGAATTGAGTAGTTTAGGCCGATTTGCCTACTCAATGTTAGTTTCAAAATCTTCACCAAGGTCGGGACCAATAGGCTCACACAGATTGTGCATTCTGTGGTGCAACAATCCCAAACTGCTTTCATGCCGGACATAAACATCCTTGAAGGGGTGGTGGTCCTTCATGAAACGCTCCATGAAATTCACTCCAAAAAATTAGATGGGGTAATTTTTAAGGTGGATTTCGAAAAAGCGTACAATAAGGTCAAGTGGCCATTCCTCCAACAGGCATTGTGTATGGAAGGTTTTGATGATGCCTGGCACCGGCAGGTCGAATCATTTACGCAAAAAGGGAGTGTGGGAATCAAAGTGAATGACGATATAGGTCATTATTTCCAGACTCATAAAGGTCTCAGACAAGGAGATCCGATGTCCCCTATCATGTTTAACATTGTGGTGGATATGTTAGCAATTCTGATAGGAAGGGCTAAGGAGAATGGTCAAGTGGGTGGCTTGGTACCTCATCTTGTTGATGGAGGTGTATCCATCCTTCAATACGCTGATGATACAATCATCTTTATGGAGCATGACTTGGCCAAGGCGAGAAATATGAAGCTGTTGTTATGCCTCTTCGAACAATTGACCGGGTTAAAGATTAACTTTCATAAGAGCGAGTTGTTCTGTTTTGGTAGAGCCAAGGACGAACAAGATTCTTATAGGCAATTGTTTGGGTGCGAGTTGGGGAATTTACCCTTCTCTTACCTTGGTATTCCGATACACCATCGTAGGCTGACAAACAGAGAATGGAAGTGTATCGAGGACCGATTTGAGAAGAAACTGAGTTGCTGGAAGGGTAAGCTCAAGTCATACGGAGGCCGGTTAATCTTGATTAATTCGGTACTCACGAGTATGCCTATGTTTCTCTTATCGTTCTTTGAGGTCTCAGTTGGTGTTAGGAAAAGACTAGACTTCTATCGATCACGTTTCTTCTGGCAGGGTGATGATCTTAAAAGAAAATACCGGCTTGCTAAATGGGATATTATCTGTCGACCCAAAGACCAATGAGGTCTTGGTATTGAGAATCTTGAAGTTAAGAACAGATGCCTTCTTAGTAAGTGGTTGTGGGAGCTCTCATCCGGGACTGAGGCCATGTGGGCGCAGATCCTTCGGAACAAGTACCTCCAGACTAGAACACTGTCCCAAGTAACAGTCAGGCCGACAGACTCGCTTTTCTGGAAAGGACTAATGAAAGTCAAACAATCTATGTTCAATAGGACAAGAGTTGTCATTGGAAACGGTGCTACAACAAGGTTCTGGGAGGATACTTGGCTTGTCAACTCACCCTTGGCCATTCAATATCCGTCTTTATATCGTATTGCTCAACGACGTGAGGTGTTCGTTGCAACGGTATTTCAATCTATCCCCCTTAATATTCAGTTTAGACGGTCGCTAGCGGGCAATCGTTGGGAAGTTTGGCTCCATTTAGTTAGGAGACTAATGGAGGTTCAACTTTCTGACCAACCTGATGAATTACGCTGGAGGTTGACTAGGTCTGGAGTATTTACAGTTAAGTCAATGTATATTGATGTTATTAATTCAAACTACATTCCAACTTCCAAGAATGTCTGGGATGTCAAAGTTCCTTTGAAAATAAAAGTGTTTATGTGGTTTGTTCATAAACAAGTTATTTTAACAAAGGACAACTTAATAAAGCGTAATTGGACAGGACCTACTAGGTGTAGTTTCTGTGATCGAGATGAGACGATTAAGCACCTCTTTTTTGATTGCCCGTTGGCCAAGGTCCTTTGGCGGACGGTCCATATTGCTTTTAATATTACTCCACCGACTACTGTTAACGCTTTATTTGGGACTTGGCTTAATGGGATTGAGTCTTCCTTAGCAAGACATATTCGGGTTGGAGTTTGCGCTTTGCTGTGGACCATCTGAACTTGCAGAAATGATTTGGTTTTTAACAGAACATCACGGATTCATTTTTTGCAGGTTATTTTCCGAGCTACAGCAATGATTCGTTCGTGGTCGCTACTCACTCCGATGGAGGCCAGGGAGCATTTGGTTACTGGGTCTATCCGTTGGGAGATGGTAGCTCGGGATATTTTTCAACCGGTTTGGATGGCGGTCATGTAATAGGATAGGCAATTAGTTTACCTATCTTTTTTAGCCAGCCGGTTGTGGCGTCTTTTCCTGACTAGTTTGTGTATCTAGCCTTTTGCGCTCTGTGTGAGCTGCTTTTTCTTTCATTCAGCTTGAGACTTTGGAACCTTGTTGGCACAATTTGTTTTTCGGTTAATAAGATGGCTGTATGCATCACCCTTGATGCAGAGGCCAGGGAGCCCCCCCTTTTCGAAAAAAAAGGTGTCCATCTGTGGACAAGGAAGCGGCGGTGTGTTGACGAAGATGTTGGGGAAGACCTTGGCGATGAAGAGTCGGCGATGCAGCAGCGTGTCGACGATGATGCGTCGCTTGGAGGCGTTCCTTGTGGCGACGGGTGTCGATGCCGTGTCATGCTGAAGAAGTCGATGAAGAATTGCACTATTTCCACACCGGCTTGGCACGTGGATGGTGCATGTCGGGTCCGTAGATGTGCTCGGCGAAGATTTGTTTCTTTTCTTGATGTAGTCGTACAGCTTGATGATGTGGTTCGGCCTGCTGCAGTTCGGCTAGATGCAGTGCAGATGGGTCGGTGCAGTCGCTCGATGGAGCGCTTGATGTATCCGTGCAGGTGCAGCGGTTGGTGTAGATGACCCGCTCCCAGCTGGCGCGGGCATCACGGACTCGCGTACCATAGCCTCGTAGGAGTTGCGTCGCGTGGAGATGTCGAAGCCGGCTCGTAGCCGGTGCGTGTCGTCAAAGGATGCGTAGCCGGATCCCGCCAGAGCCCTGTAGTCGATGCAGTTGCAGATCGGTCGGTGTAGATGTTCGCCTTGAGGTAGATGACGGCTGGCGATGGAGGCCCGTCTGGCCGTGGGTACCGGTCTTGTGTCGCCCGTGGAGTACAAGTCTTGCTGTATGTATCTCCTCGTAGGAGATTGATTCGTGTAGCCATGTGCATGATTCCTGGATGAATACGTTAGCATGCATGGGCGTACCTACGCATGGCTGGATCCTGGATGGAGACTCTGCTGGTGGCTGCACAGGGACGCTTGGTGGAGCTTGATGTCGAGGGGCCGGCAGATGTTGTGGCGTTGATGTAGATCCGATCGCATCCCTGTTGGAGAAGCCGCCGGGAACGGGGAGATTAATCTTCTCTCCCCGGGGGCGCGGCATCCGATTTGATCAAAGATTAGATCGATACATAGATCAGTTCCACAGATTAGGTCAATTCAATTTTCAAAATTCTATTAGATTAGGTTTTCTTTAGCCACCAAATAAATCTTGAAAGACCCAAATTCCGGTGAGAAAGATCCTAGCAGATCGGTGCAGTAATCTTTATCCCAGACGGCGGCCAAATCACTCCACCCGGCGTGCTTCCTGGATCCTCGCTCCAACAGGCGATGGTGCACGGGCACCTGCACCACCGCGCCCGCCTCTGCATCAACAACTCCGTCCGCGCGGAACACGCAGCATGTACGGCGACGTCAACGACGACACCAACCAACCACAACTCAGCAGAACCGGGCCGTACACCAAGACTGGATCACGGGAGGGAACTTCACGGCCAGTACGCGGCGAGCCCCACGCAACTAGCTTGCATCCACGTACAGATCGGTTTCCAGCCGGTGCCCACGACGTTCATCGTCGAAGCCCCAGCCTCGCCAGGGGATTCCACAATGTAGCGCCAACCAGCTGTCCGCGTACGTCTTGCACCAGTAGGCAGCGCACGAGCGCGTTAGAGCGCTTAGTAGGTCATCAGAGCCCTTCCTCTCGTACGTCTAGCCCTCGAGAAGGAATCAATCTAGTTGATCGAGAAAAAGAGAGGAACCGAGATCGAGAGAGAGGTAATCATGTCAGGCACCGCGCCGTCCACTGCCACATCCACCACGCCCGCATCCACCATGAGCACTTTGTCCACCTTGTCCGCATCTTCCACCTTTGCATCATCCTCTACCCATAGCAGCTCGCCCTCTCTCGGTCCGCCTCCATCAGAGAAGCTCACGAGGACGAACTTCCTCCTCTGGAAGGCTGTCGTGCTACCCCAGATCAAGGGGGCACAGATGGAGCACTTCCTCGATGCCGCAAGTCCGGCACCCCCTGCCACCATCACCGTCACCAACGATGGGAAGGAAGAGCAGGTCTTCAACTACGCCAGGTCGATCTGGTTTGCGCAGCAGCAACAGGTCCAAGGGTACCTCATGGGGTCTCTGTCTCGAGAGGTTCTCGCTCAAGTTGCAATGCTCCAGACGCCGGCCGAGGTATGGAACTCCATCCATGCCATGTTCGCTGCGCAAACACAAGCCCAGAAGATCAACACGAGGATGGCGCTCACCAATCTGCAGAAAGGTAATCTAACCATGGCAGAATATCTTGGGAAAATTAAAACCCTTACAGATGAAGTTTCCTGCGCCGATGCACCGCTCGGAGACGTCGGGATCATCTCCCACGTCATAGCCGGCCTCGACATCGACTACAACCCCGTGATCTCGGCTCTGGCTGCGCGGGTCGAACCTGTTACGGTTCAGGAGCTGTATAGTCAGCTCCTGAGCTTTGACGCCCGCCTCAGCATGCTTCAAGGAGGAAACATGCGCCAGTCTTCTGTCAACGCTGCCTCCCGCGGACGTGGCGTTGGGCGTGGACAGCAAGGGCGTGGATGCGGGAACAGCAACGGCGGCAGGCGCGGTGGTAACCAGGGCCAGGCTTGCTCTGGTGGTGGTGACCGCGGCGGCGGTGATCGCGGCGGCAGCTACAACAGCGGCTACAACAACAACAACAGTCGTCGCCCTAGATGTCAGCTGTGCAAGAAACTGGGCCATGAAGTCATTGACTGCTGGCACCGGTATGAGGAGGACTTCGTGCCCGATGCACGACACGTTGCTGCAGCCATACGGGAGCACGGCGGAGCTGATGGTGACACGGTATGGTATGCTGATTCTGGAGCTACTGATCATGTCACAAACGAGCTAGAGAAGCTTGCTCTCCGAGAGAGGTATCACGGCAATGATCAGATTCACACCGCAAGCGGTGGAGGTATGGACATTCTTCATATTGGTCAATCTTCTATTAATTCCCCTAGTCTCAAACGTGATCTTGTCCTTAAAGATGTCCTTCATGTTCCACAAGCTGATAAAAATCTAGCTTCCATGTCTCGCTTAACCTCCGACAATAATGTTTTCTTTGAAACTCATCGTACTTATTTTTTCATAAAGGATCAGGCAACGAGGGAGCTCATCCATCACGGTAGATGCATTGGAGGATTATACCCCATCACATCAAGAGTCTTTGATCGAAAGCGTCATCGTCAAGTTCATTCTTCTATCAAGCCCTCCTTAGCTAAGTGGCACCAAAGATTAGGGCATCCTTCTTTAAATATAGTCAAGCAAGTAGCCAATAAAGGCAATCTTTCATTGTCACGTAGTTCGGAAAGTGATTCAGTTTGTGAAGCTTGTCAATGTGCAAAGAGTCACCAACTTCCTTATCCTTTGTCAAATAGTGTGTCTCATGCTCCTTTAGAGCTTATTTTCAGTGATGTATGGGGTCATGCAAGAGATTCTTTTGGTAGAAAGAAATACTATGTCAGTTTTATTGATGATTATAGCAAATTCACATGGATATACTTGCTTAAATTCAAATCTGAAGTCTTTTCTGTTTTTCAAGAGTTCCAAAAACTTGTTGAAAGACAATTTGATAGAAAAATTCTTGCAGTCCAAAGTGACTGGGGAGGAGAGTATGAGAAACTCAACTCTTTCTTTCGTAGCATTGGCATTATTCATCATGTTTCTTGCCCCCATGCCCATCAACAGAACGGTTCAGCCGAATGAAAACATCGTCATATTGTGGAAGTTGGTTTGTCTCTTTTAGCTCATGCATCAATGCCACTCAAATATTGGGATGAGGCTTTTATCACAGCTACTTATCTTATCAATCTTGTGCCTAGTCGAGTCATTGGCAACACCACTCCTTTGGAACGTTTGTTTCATCAAAAACCAGACTATAGTTCTCTCAAAAATTTTGGGTGTGCTTGCTACCCAAATTTGCGTCCCTACAATCGTCATAAGCTTGAGTTTAGGTCCACACAATGTGTGTTTCTTGGCTATAGTAATCTTCATTAAGGATACAAATGTCTAGAAATCTCATCAGGCCGTATCTATATTTCTCGTGATGTTATTTTTGATGAAACATTGTTTCCATTTGCTAAACTTCATTCTAATGCCGGAGCTCTTTTGTGTGCTGAAATCTCCCTTCTTTCCGATCCTCTGTCTTCTTCTGATCATGGGGGTGAATTAATTAGAACTGATCATGTGGAAAATTCCATGAAAATTTTGAATCTGGTGTTGATTGTGCAGCAACAGGGCGTGATTTTATGTGTCTAGATACAGCCAAGACAGGATCCGGCGCGGGATCCCAGGCCGATTCGCCTGCAGCCGCGCGATCCGAGGTGGATTTGCGCCGCATCCCCAGGCACGGACCCCACCAATTTGCATGGGAGCGATTGCCCCGTGCCACGAATCCCGATGCTGCTAGCGAGGGGGAGAGCGCGCCTGCTTCTGATGAGGATCCGGCCGGATTTTCTGTGGACGACACTTCTGCTGCAGAACCAGAATTTTCGGGATCTTCTGCGGCTAGACCTGCAGCAACACCAGTTCCCCTCCGTCATACACGGTCTCGGTCAGGTACTGTCAAGGAAAAGAAGTATTCATATGGTACAATCAGGTATGGTAAACTTAAGCATGCTTTTCTCACAAGTATCGGTGAACCAACAAATTTGCATGATGCTCTTGCACACAAGGATTGGAAGAAGGCTATGGATGTTGAATATGATGCACTCATTCAGAACAAAACCTGGCGGTTAGTTCCACCAAAGAGAGATGCCAATGTGATTGATTGCAAATGGGTATATAAAATAAAGAAAAAAGCTGATGGAAGCATAGACAGATACAAAGTTAGACTAGTTGCAAAAGGGTTTAAACAAAGGTTTGGTATAGATTATGAGGATACCTTTAGCCCTGTTATTAAATCAGCTACTATTCGACTTGTGTTGTCTATTGCTATTTCCAGAGGTTGGAGCCTACGACAGCTAGACGTTCAGAACACGTTTCTTCATGGTGTTCTTGAGGAAAAAGTGTTCATGCGGCAGCTACCAGGATATGAAAACAAAAATACACCACATTATGTCTGTAAGTTGGACAAAGCATTGTATGGGTTAAAACAGACCCCAAGAGCCTGGTACTCAAGGCTAAGTACACAGTTACAAAAGCTTGGGTTTATACCATCAAAGGCAGATACCTCATTATTCTTTTACCATAAGAACAATATTACTATATTTGTTCTTGTCTATGTTGATGATATAATTGTTGCCAGTTCAAGCCCAGATGCCACAACTTGTCTTTTTAAGGATTTAAAGCTGGAGTTTGCTCTTAAAGACTTAGGAGATCTACATTACTTTCTTGGAATTGAGGTCAAGAAGGTAAAGGATGGCATACTTCTTACACAACAAAAATATACCACTGATATTCTCAGAAGGGTAGGTATGGAAAAGTGTAAGCCAGTCAGTACACCTATCTCTACTTCAGAAAAGCTTACTGTTGAAAGTGGAGAAGCACTTGGGTCAGATGATGTAACAAATTATAGAAGCATTGTAGGTGCATTACAGTACTTGACTCTTACACGTCCTGATATTTCATATTCTGTTAACAAAGTATGTCAATACTTGCATGCTCCTACTACTTCTCATTGGACAGCAGTCAAAAGGATTTTGAGGTATCTCAAGTTTACAGAGGGACTTGGTCTTCAGATTGTCAAGTCTTCATCTATGCTTGTGTCAGCCTACTCTCATGCAGATTGGGCAGGGTGTGCTGATGATAGAAGGTCAACAGGTGGTTTTGCTGTATTTCTGGGAACAAACCTTGTGTCATGGAGTGCAAGAAAATAGGCAACAGTCTCAAGGTCAAGCACTGAGGCTGAGTATAAAGCTTTGGCTAATGCAACAGCTGAAGTAATGTGGATTCAGACATTGTTACATGAACTTGGAATTAAAGTTCCACAGGCTGCAAGATTATGGTGTGATAACATTCGTGCAACCTATCTTTCAGCTAATCCTGTTTTTCATGCACGGACAAAACATATTAAAATTGATTTTCACTTTGTCAGAGAAAGAGTGATGCGCAAACTGCTTGATATAAGGTTCATTCCAACAGGTGATCAAATTGATGATGGATTCACAAAGCCTCTGACGATGAGGAGGTTAGATGATTTCAAGTACAATCTCAACCTTGACAAATAGGGTTTAGATTGAGGGGGAGTGTTAGAACACAAGTTGTATAGGGATAGGAAAGTAGTTTAACTTGTATCCCTGTCTATCTCTTCTTCTCTCCCGTATCTCCTGTAACCTCTCGAGAGGATCATGATCGATCTCTCAAACGTGTACATCAAGCCATTGGCCATATATATACATTGCGGCACGAGACAAAGGGTTCTACGCGTACCCTCGTAGGGGTATATATAGAGTACAACGTAGAAGAGGCTTGGAGTACAAGGCAAGATATTGTGTGTTTAAACTAAGTCTATCTCTATCTTTTTATCTCTAGCTAATCACGTTTATACTTCTAACAAGTACACGTACATAGATATACGCACTCCAATGAACCCAATGCAAAACAGGGGATCAACCCATCGTTCCATCGCCGAGAGAGCAGCCCAGTAAAAAAAGAACATTGCTTCTGTTCCTAGCCTGTTCGTCGGCCAATCCTATTCTTCTCGGCAGCTGCAGGACACAGGCCACGACTTGTCTTTCCTGTATGCTCTGCTCCGTTGTTTCTCCTGTTCGCCCTCAATCAACCATCACTTGCCAGACGCCATGGTAGGTCGACAGCATAAACCCGGGGGTGGTTGTCCAAAACTCCATATTCGAGGTATTGAAATTGCATCACCACATCGCCTCTCTCCAACCGTAATTTTGTAAGTCCTTACTGCACATACTTTTGCTGATTTAGAGTATGGAACGATGTCCCTCAAGGGAAATCAATTACCAAATCTAAATAATGATGCAGGCACTTCAAGGCCAAGGCCACATGTTAGACATAGGAAAAGTGCATCATATCTCGATCAATTTCTATAAAGCGTATAACATTTATGACAAGGGTGGAGTACCTAAATCGTATGTTTAGATTTTTTTTAATTTCAAATGATTTGTTGTTAATTGGAATATTTTGACTTGTCAATTTCTGGGAGCGATTAACATATGTTTGGGACTTTGGGTTATTCTTTGACAGCTAGACCCGCCACAACCAGGTTAACTCCTTAATCATACAATCTAATCAGATGCTTTAATAGTTACTAGCTATAAATACCGTTGTGTTGGTTATACATAATAAAAAATGATAACATTTCTGCATTTGCACAAGTGATATCATATTTCTATCTCTTTTGCTTTTTGCAAGCGCTACATTCTTTTTTCTTCTTTGAAATGGAGTGTTTTTTCTTCTTCTAATAAAGGCCAATTTTCTTAGCTCAGAATGTAGCATTAAGTGGATACAAAGCTTGGTGAGCAACATCCGACCTCTGCATAACTAAGATACACACAACAATTTAAACAAAATGCTATATTGTTGATGTAAGTTGGTGGAAAATTAGACTGTACACTTAGACCAAATCCTCACAATAAGTCAATGAATGAACCCATCGGCTAAATTTTCTGGCTCCGCCCCTGATATTAGGTGATGTCCCGCGGCGGCCTCGTCGTGCTTTGCCACTGGTTTGAGTGCTCTTGTGGCCGATGTGTGTGCGGCCCCCTGATGGGCCACATCACCTTCATGTTAAAACATAACTGGCATCATACCTGCTTAGTACTTACTTGCAACTAAAGAACAATAAGAGTGAGGCACTTGCAGACACAAAACTGTTCAAGCGAGTCTGTCCATTTTCCACTTTTTGAATGACCATTAGGACTGCCGCAATTGTTCTCCATCTCCACGAGAGCTTATAAAGTATCAAACTGACCACCACTCTCTCTTTCCTAATTTAGATTGTGTGTGGCCGAAAATTGATTCTTGGCTAGCTCTTTTCAGAGTTGCCATGAAGACTTTTGATCATGTTGATGCAGGGCACCTTAGTACTCATTTAGATAAACGTAAATAGTGTAAACTATGAACGGAGGGGCTTGCATTGGTAGGTGGCTGGTGTCCTGGGGTATGTGGCGCCCGAGCACCTTGATGGCAAAGAGCGATGTTTGAAGTCATCGTTGACGTGTGGAGGCATGCCAGATCGAAGATGGACCATTCGATCCATCTCAATATTATCCTTTGCCTTGAGCCATCCGTTGGCTGACCCAATGGCGCTCTGCATTCGTTAAAAGACTGAACTCACACGTGAGGGCTCAGGTTTCAAAACTGAATGGATCTAGCAGCTTTCACTGCACGGTCACGCTTTCGTTCATCTGTCTAACATGACCTGTCGATGCACATCACTTAAAGGGAAATGAGTTGGGATTATTTCTTGCCCAAATTAGCCATGTTAGAGAAAAAGAGAAATATAGCTAGTTCGTTAGAGCCAAAGCCACAGTGCATACAAGTTAAGAAAAAAAAAACCTCTTGGCTTGTAGTTGTTGGAAATATAGTAGGTCGAATTCGAATGAGAAAAAGTTTGTCTTGACTCCATTCCAGTGTGCACTGGATAATTATTTGGAGGAGATTATAGGACGTGAAACTCAAAAAGTTAGCAATATTTCCAGATTTGTATGAAATTAGAAACAACTAAGATTCTAGAAACCTCCCCTTTGGACGGGGTGGCGTACCGGCAAGTCCTTTTGGAGACCAACATCGAAAATCCAAGGCGCGATGTACACTATATATCCACCAATAAATACCATTCTAAAAGCAATGGGATGACTTACGTAATAACAAAACAATATCCGGTTGACACAATAATATCCATTTGTATCGTTCCCTACTTACTAGGCCTACGAGCTAGCTAGGAGAACACTTTCATGGTTTGTAAGCAATATGGTAGGTCGATCTCCAACATCGAGGAGCGCTCCTTTTGTGTATGGATCTCCTTCGTCTCCAAATCAAAAACTACGAGCGCACCATAGCAACCTTTCTCGCATACCCATAGCAACACCACGTCCCCGCTCCTCTTCCCGGAGCCCTGGAACTTAATGACTACATCGGTGCCACACTCAAGAGGAATATTTGGGCAGACTGACCATAGGTTCTCCCCTATGTCGATCATATTTTCTAGTGACCAACCACCACCACCACCTGCTGGGACTGTATGGAGCTGTAACCACACTGATATCTTGAACCCCTCTATGGCGAGCAGTTTGAGCAGGTTCCTATCTGGAGACGTTGCCAAGTAGAGGTTGTTTCCTTTGCATTTGGTAGGAGGGAGCTTCACCATTCCGGGTGACCCCATGCACACATCGTAGGTGAGGATATGCATACCATCGAACACTAGCCAGTGGATGACACCGCCGCGGAGGACGGCCGGGGCGCTTCTCTCCCAGACATACATCCATGGAAAGTCCGGGTCGCTCGCATGAGTCGTGACGGGTCCCCAGGTACCAGAGGATGCGGCGGCCTGTACTTTGATGCTCCATCCATAGAGGTCGAAGAAGAGTAGCATGAAGGAAGAGTCGATGTCGTCCGCTGCGGTGAGTAGGATGTACACTTGCAAGTTGTTCTTGGTACTCTTGATACTTGTCGGTCTTAAGAGGAAGGTGTGGTTGCCGGTCATGGGATCATAAACGCACATGTCAGAGGAGCGCTTGGATTTGGGTCGTGCATTGGTGTGCTCTCGGCGGAGGACGACAAGGCCGCCGCGGGACGTCACCGGTTCGTACCGCCTGAAAAGATTCGTGGCGCGACGCGACATGTAAGGCGAGAGTTGGTTGCGGCATAAGGACACGACAGTGGGCATGACCGGGTGGACCACGGTTAGGGGCCAATCGTCGTAGGTGCTGTAGGCGAGGATGCTTGGAGCCACCTTTTGGGTAATGCCGTGGATGAACTGCGGGCTGAGTATGTCGCGACGCAGGTCCTTGCAAACGGCGGCGCAACGGACGACCGTGAGAAAGTCAGTGCGCGCCATGATCTCGAGCAGGACATCAGCAGGGAGGGTCGTCAGATTGAAGAAACAGAAAACAGTTAACAACAATACAGCATTCGGATTAGAAGACATGTTTGAAACTTTTGAACCCTTTTTTAAATATTGAGATTTTTTTTCAAATGATGCATATTTTTGAAAACACAAAGAATTTAAATTTCGAAAATTATTTTTCAAATGTGAACAAACATTATAGTTTTCATTTCATTTTTGAAAAATAAAACAAAATTTGGTATTCTGAATAATTGCTTCGCGAACAAATTTTGAAACATGGACAATTTTCGAAAATCCTCGAAGAGTTTTTGGAGTGTGGACACTTTTGAAGATTGCAAACATTTTCTAAAAAAATGCGAATGAATTTATTCTACTTTTAATTTAATAATAAATTTCAATATTTTTTGCACCATTTAAAATTTCAAAATAACATTTTCTGTTGTTTAAAGAATGTATTATACAATTGAAAAAATCGGAACATTTAAAGAAATGTTTGTGACAATTTTTTAAAAGAAACTTCATGCATTTTAAAAAGGAACGACATTTTCTAGAATTTTCTTATGCAATGTAAATAAAATGTTTACA
>NW_024118697.1:0-19330 GCF_003073215.2 Triticum urartu
AGGGGTGCTCTGCATTTATGTTTTGCGGTCTCAGAAAGGGCTAGCAAGATACCATCTTGTTACATCATATTATGATTTTTTTGAGAAGTGTTGTCTTCCGAGATTTATTATTATTGCTCGCTAGTTGATTATGCCATTGTTATGAGTAAACATGAGACCTAAATGTTACTCTGAATGTGGTTAGTTCATAATCTTTGCTGAAAACTTGAATGCTGGCTTTACATATTTGCAACAACAAGATCAAACAGAGTTTGTAAAAGTTTTTCTTTATCATTTTCAGTTTGTCAACTGAATTGCTTGAGGACAAGCAAAGGTTTAAGCTTGGGGGTGTTGATACGTCTCCAACATATCTACTTCTCCAAACATGTTTGCACTTGTTTTGGACTCTAACTTGCATGATTTGAATGGAACTAACCCGGACTGATGTTGTTTTCAGCAGAATTGCCATGGTGTTATTTTTGTGCAGAAATAAAAGTTCTTGGAATGACCTGAAAATCCACAGAGACGCATTTTGGAAATAATAAAAAAATGGCAAAAGAATCAGCATCAGGGGGCCCACACCTTGTCCATGAGGGTGCAGGGCGTGCACACCCCCTGGGGCGCGCTCCCTACCTCGTGGACCCCCCTGAGACTCCACCGACCTCAACTCTAACTCCATATATTCACGTTCAGGGAGAAAAAATCAGAGAGAAGGATTCGTCGTGTTTTACGATACAGAGCTGCCGCCAAGCCCTAATCTTCCTCGGGAGTGCTGATCTGGAGTCCGTTCGGGGCTCCAGAGAGGGGAAACGGTCACCGTCGTCATCATCAACCTTCCTCCATCACCAATTTCATGATGCTCACCGTCGTGCGTGAGTAATTCCATCGTAGGCTTGCTGGACGGTGATGGGTGGGATGGGATTTATCATGTAATCGAGTTAGTTTTGTTAGGGTCCGATCCCTAGTATCCATTATGTTCTGAGATTGATGTTGCTATGACTTTGCTATGCTTAATGCTTGTCACTAGGGCCCGAGTGCCATGAGTTCAGATCTGAACGAAGTATGTATTCATGAATATATGTGAGTTCTTGATCCTATCTTGCAAGTCAATAGTCACCTACTATGTGTTATGATCCGGCAACCCTGAAGTGACAATAATCGGTACCACTCCTGGTGATGACCGTAGTTTGAGGAGTTCATGTATTCACTAAGTGTTAATGCTTTGGTATTGTACTCTGTTAAAAAGAGGCCTTAATATCCCTTAGTTTCCAATAGGACCCCGCTGCCACGGGAGGGTAGGACAAAAGATGTCATGCAAGTTCTTTTCCCTAAGCACGTATGACTATATTCAGAATACATGCCTACATTACATTGATGAACTGGAGCTATTTCTGTGTCACCAAATGTTATAACTGTTGCATGAGGAATCACATCCGACAAAATTATCCATCATTGATCCATGCCCTACGAGCTTTTCACATATTGATCTTTGCTTAGTTACTTTTCCATTGCTACTGTTACGATTACTACAAAAATGCTATTGTTACTTTTGCCACCATTACCGTTACTTCCATACTACTTTGCTACTAAATACTTTGCTACAGATATTAAGTCTTTCAGGTGTGGTTGAATTGACAACTCAACTGCTAATACTTGAGAATATTCTTTGGCTCCCCTTGTGTCGAATCAATAAATTTGGGTTGAATACTCTACCCTCGAAAACTGTTGTGATCCCCTATACTTGTGGGTTATCATGGACACACTCTCCCCCTCTTGTTGATATGCATCTCCAAGATAGATCTTGCGTGATCGTAGGAATTTTTTTGAAATTGCATGCTACGTTCCCCAACAGTGGTATCGGAGCCAGGTCTATGCATAGATGATATGCACGAGTAGAACACAAAGAGTTGTGGGCGATCATAGTCATATTGCTTACCACCAATGTCTTATTTTGATTCGGTGGTATTGTTGGATGAAGTGTCCCGGACCACCTTACATGACCACGTTCATGAGACCGGTTCCACCGATAGGCATGCAACTTGTTTTGCATAAAGGTGGTTGGCGCGTGTCTGTTATTCCAACTTTAGTTGAATCGAATTTGACTACGGCCAGTCCTTGTTGAAGGTTAAAATAACACACTTGACGAAAAATCGTTGTGGTTTTGATGCGTAGGTAAGAATGGTTCTTGCTAGAAGCCCATAGCAGCCACATAAAACTTGCAACAACAAAGTAGAGGACGTCTAACTTGTTTTTGCAGAGCATGTTGTGATGTGATATGGTCAAGACATGATGTGATATAAGTTATTGTATGAGATGATCATGTCTTGTAAAAGTTATCGCCAACTAGCAGGAGCCTTATGGTTGTCGCTTTATTGTATGAAATGCAATCGCCATGTAATTGCTTTACTTTATCACTATGCGGTAGCGATGGTTGTAGAAGCAATAGTTGGCGAGACGACAACGACGCTACGATGGAGATCAAGGTGTCAAGCTAGTGACGATGGAGATCATGATGGTGCTTTGGAGATGGAGATCAAAGGCACAAGATGATGATAGCCATTCATGTCACATATTTTGATTGCATGTGATGTTTATCTTTTATGCATGTTATTTTTCTTAGTACAGCAGTAGCATTATAAGATGATCCCTCACTAAGTTTCAAGGTATAAGTGTTCTCCCTGTGTATGCACTGTTGCGACAGTTCGTCGTGCCGAGACACCACATGATGATCGGGTGTGATAAGCTCTCCGTTTACATACAATGAGTGTCAGACAGTTTTGCACGTGCAGAATACTTGGGTTAAACTTGACGAGCCTAGCATGTACAGACATGGCCTCAGAACACTGAGACCTAAAGGTCGAATGGGAATCATATAGTAGATATGATCAACATAGAGATGTTCACCATTGAAAACTACTCCATCTCACGGGATGATCGGACATGGATTAGTTGATATGGATCACGTGATCATTTAGATGACTAGAGGGATGTCTATATAAGTGGGAATTCTTTAGTAATATGATTAATTGAACTTAATTTATCATGAACTTAGACCTGATAGTTTTTGCATATCTATGTTGTTGTAGATCAATGGCCCGTGCTACCGTTCCCTTGAATTTTAATGCGTTCCTAGAGAAAGCTAAGTTGAAAGATGATGGTAGCAACTGCATGGACTGGGTCCGTAATTGAGGATTATCCTCATTGCTGCACAGAAGAATTACGTCCTTGAAGCACTGCTAGGTGCAAGGCCTGCTGCAGGAGCAACTCCAGACGTTATGAACGTCTGGCAAGCTAAATCAGATGACTACTTGATAGTTCAGTGTGCCATGCTTTACGGCTTAGAATCGGGACTTCAAAGACATTTTGAACATCATGGAGCATATGAGATGTTCCAGGAGTTGAAGTTAATATTTCAAGCAAATGCCCGAGTCGAGAGATATGAAGTCTCCAACAAGTTCTATAGCTGCTAGATGGAGGAGAATAGTTCTGTTAGTGAACATATACTCAAAATGTCTGGGTATCATAACCACTTGACTCAGCTGGGAGTTAACCTTCCAGATGATAGTGTCATTGACAGAGTTCTTCAATCACTGCCACGAAGCTATAAAGGATTCATGATGAACTATAATATGCAAGGGATGGAAAAGACAATTCCCGAGCTCTTCGCAATGCTTAAGGCTGCGGAGGTAGAAATCAAGAAGGAGTATCAAGTTTTGATGGTTAACAAGACCATGAGTTTCAAGAAAAAGGGCAAAGGGAAGAAGGGGAACTTCAAGAAGAATAGCAAGCAAGTTGCTGCTCCCGAGAAGAAGCCCAAGTCTGGACCTAAGCCTGAAACTGAGTGCTTCTATTGCAAAGGGACTGGTCACTGGAAGCGGAACTGCCCCAAGTATTTTGCGGGTAAGAAGGATGGCAAAGTGAAAGGTATATTTGATATGCATGTTATTGATGTGTACCTTACAAATGCTCGTAGTAGCGCCTGGGTATTTGATACTGGTTCTGTTTCTCATATTTGCAACTCGAAACAGGGGCTACGGATTAAATGAAGATTGGCTAAGGACGAGGTGACGATGCACGTCGGAAATGGTTCCAAGGTTGATGTGATCGCCGTCGGCACGCTACCTCTACATCTACCTTCGGGATTAGTTTTAGACCTGAATAATTGTTATTTGGTGCCAGCTTTGAGCATGAACATTATATTTGGATCTTGTTTGATATGAGACGGTTATTCATTTAAATCAAAGAATAATGGTTTTTCTATTTATATGAGTAATATCTTTTATGGTCATGCACCCTTGATGAGTGGTGTATTTTTGTTGAATCTCGATCGTAGTGATACACATATTCATAATATTGTTGCCAAAAGATGCAAAGTTAATAATGATAGTGCAACTTATTTGTGGCCCTATCGTTTAGGTCATATTGGTGTAAAGAGCATGAAGAAACTCCATGCAGATGGGCTTTTGGAATCACTTGATTATGAATCACTTGATGCTTGCAAACCATGCCTCATGGGCAAGATGACTAAGACTCCGTTTTCTGAAACAATGGAGCGAGCCACTGACTTATTGGAAATTATAAATGCTGATGTATGCGGTCCGATGAGTGTTGAGGCTTGCGGCGGGTATCATTATTTTCTGACCTTCACAGATGATTTGAGCAGATATGGGTATATCTAGTTAATGAAACATAAGTATGAAACATTTGAAAAGTTCCAAGAATTTTAGAGTGAAGTGGAAAATCATCGACACAAGAAAATAAAGTTTCTACGATCTGATCGCGGAGGCGAATATTTGAGATACGAGTTTGGTCTTCATTTGAAACAATGTGGAATAGTTTCGCAACTCACGCCACCTGGAACACCACAGCGTAATGGTGTGTCCGAACGTCATAACCATACTTTATTAGATATGGTGCAATCTATGATGTCTCTTACTGATTTACCACTATTGTTTTGGGGTTATGCTTTACAGACAGCTGCATTCACGTTAAATAGGGCACCATCTAAGTCCATTGAGATGACACCATCTAAGAAACCTAACCTGTCATTTCTTAAAGTTTGGGGATGCGATGCTTATGTGAAGAAACTTCAACCTGATAAGCTCGAACCCAAATAAGAGAAGTGCATCTTCATAGGATACCCAAAAGAAACTATTGGGTACACCTTCTATCATAGATCTGAAGGCAAGATCTTTATCGCTAAGAATGGATTCTTTCTAGAGAAGGAGTCTCTCTTAAAAGAAGTGAGTGAGAGGAAAGTAGAACTTGATGAGGTAGTTGTACCTTCTCTCAAATAGGAAAGTAGTTCATCACAGAAATTAGTTCTAGTGATACCTACACCAATTTGTGAGGAAGCTAATGATGATGATCATGAAACTTCAGATCAAGTTACTACCGAACCTCGGAGGTCAACCAAAGTATGTTCCGCACCAGAGTGGTACGGAAATCCTGTTCTGGAAGTCATGTTACTAGACCATGACGAACCTACGAACTATGAGGAAGCGATGATGAGCCCAGATTCCATGAAATGGCTTGAGGCCATGAAATCTGAGATGGGATCCATGTATGAGAACAAAGTATGGACTTTGGTTGACTTGCCCGTTGCTCAGCAAGCCATATAAAATAAGTGGATCTTCAAAAAGAAGACTGACGCTGACGGTAATGTTACTGTCTACAAAGCTCGACTTGTTGTGAAAGGTTTTTGACAAGTTCAAGGAGTTGACTACGATGAGACCTTCTCACCCATAGCGATGCTTAAGTCTGTTCGAATCATGTTAGCTTTTGCCGCATTTTATGATATGAAATTTGGCAAATGGATGTCAAAACTGCATTCCTTAACGAATTTCTAAAAGAAGAGTTGTATATGATGCAACTAGAAGGTTTTATCGATCCTAAAGGTGCTAACAAAGTGTGCAAGCTCCAGCGATCCATTTATGGACTGGTGCAAGCATCTCGGAGTTGGAATATACGCTTTGATAGTGTGATCAAAGCATATGGTTTTGTACAGACTTTTGGAGAAGCCTGTATTTACAAGAAAGTGAGTGGAAGCTCTGTGGCATTTCTAATATTATATGTGTATGTCATATTGTTGATTGGAAATGATATAGAATTTCTGGATAGCATAAAAGGATACTTGAATAAGAATTTTTCAATGAAAGACCTCGGTGAAGCTGCTTATATATTGGGGATCAAGATCTATAGAGATAGATCAAGACGCTTAATTGGACTTTCACAAAGTACATACCTTGATAAAGTTTTGAAGAAGTTCAACCTGGGTCAAGCTAAGAAAGGGTTCTTGCATGTGTTACAAGGTGTGAAGTTGAGTAAGACTCAATGTCCGGCCACTACAGAAGATAGAGAGAAAATGAAAAGTGTTCTCGATTCTTCAGCCATAGGCTCTATTATGTACGCAACGTTGTGTACCAGACCTGATGTGTGCCTTGCTATTAGTTTAGCAGGGAGGTACCAAAGTTGGGTCAAGCTAAGAAAGGGTTCTTGCATGTGTTACAAGGTGTGAAGTTGAGTAAGACTCAATGTCCGGCCACTACAGAAGATAGAGAGAAAATGAAAAGTGTTCTCGATTCTTCAGCCATAGGCTCTATTATGTACGCAACGTTGTGTACCAGACCTGATGTGTGCCTTGCTATTAGTTTAGCAGGGAGGTACCAAAGTAATCCAGAAGCAACCCGATAAGCTCGAACCCAAATCAAAGAAATGTGTCTTCATAGGATACCCAAAGGAGACTGTTGGGTACACCTTCTATCATAGATCTGAAGGCAAGATCTTTATCGCTAAGAATGGATTCTTTCTAGAGAAGGAGTCTCTCTTAAAAGAAGTGAGTGAGAGGAAAGTAGAACTTGATGAGGTAATTGTACCTTCTCCCGAATTGGAAAGTAGTTCATCACAGAAATTAGTTTCAGTGATTCCTACACCAATTAGTGAGGAAGCTAATGATGATGATCATGAAACTTCTGATCAAGTTACAACCAAACATCGTAGGTCAACCAGAGTGGTACAGTAATTCTGTTCTGGAGTTCATGTTACTTGACCATGACGAACCTACAAACTATGAGGAAGCGATGATGAGCCCAGATTCCATGAAATGGCTTGAGGCCATGAAATCTGAGATGGGATCCATGTATGAGAACAAGGTATGGACTTTGGTTGACTTGCCCGATGATCGGCAAGCAATAGAAAATAAATGGATTTTCAAGAAGAAGACTGACACTGACTGTAATGTTACTATCTACAAAGCTCGACTTGTTGCGAAAGGTTTTCGACAAGTTCAAGGAGTTGACTACGATGAGACCTTCTCACCCGTAGCGATGCTTAAGTCTGTCCGAATCATGTTAGCAATTGCCGCATTTTATGATTATGAAATTTGGCAAATGGATGTAAAGACTGCATTCCTGAATGGATTTCTGGAAGAAGAGTTGTATATGATGCAACCTGAAGGTTTTATCGATCCAAAGGGAGCTAACAAAGTGTGCAAGCTCCAGCGATCCATTTATGGACTGGTGCAAGCCTCTCGGAGTTGGAATATACGCTTTGATAGTGTGATCAAAGCATATGGTTTTATACATACGTTTGGAGAAGCCTGTATTTACAAGAAAGTGAGTGGGAGCTCTGTAGAATTTCTGATATTATATGTGGATGACATATTTTTGATTGGAAATTATACTGAATTTTTTAATAGCATAAAAGGATACTTGGCAAAAGGTGCTTATATATTGGGCATCAAGATCTATAGAGATAGATCAAGACGCTTAATTGGACTTTCACAAAGCACATACCTTGATAAAGTTTTGAAGAAGTTCAAAATGGATCAGTCAAAGAAAGGGTTCTTGCCTGTGT
This sequence comes from Triticum urartu, assembly GCF_003073215.2. Taxonomy (NCBI): domain Eukaryota; kingdom Viridiplantae; phylum Streptophyta; class Magnoliopsida; order Poales; family Poaceae; genus Triticum; species Triticum urartu. Next base: position 7,834 of record NW_024118697.1, read on the forward strand.
TACAAGGTGTGAAGTTGAGTCAGACTCAATGCCCGACCACTGCAGAAGATAGAGAGAAAATGAAAGTCATTCCCTATGCCTCAGCCATAGGTTCTATCATGTATGCAATGTTGTGTTCCAGACCTGATGTGTGCCTTACTATTAGTTTAGCAGGGAGGTACCAAAGTAATTCAGGAGTGGATCACTGGACAACGGTCAAGAACACCCTGAAATACCTGAAAACGACTAAGGATATATTTCTCGTTTATGGAGGTGACAAAGAGCTAGTCGTAAACGGTTACGTCGATGCAAGCTTTGACACTGATCCGGATGACTCTAAGTCACAAACCGGATACATATTTATATTGAATGGTGGAGCTGTCAGTTGGTGCAGTTCCAAGCGTGGAGGGATCTACATGTGAAGCGGAATACATAGCTGCTTCGGAAGAAGAAAATGAAGGAGTCTGGATGAAGGAGTTCATATCCGATCTAGGTGTCATACCTAGTGCATCGGGTCCAATGAAAATCTTTTGTGACAATACTGGAGCAGTTGCCTTGGCGAAGGAATCCAGATTTCACAAAAGAACCAAACACATCAAGAGACGCTTCAACTCCATCTGCGATCAAGTCAAGGAGGGAGACATAGAGATTTACAAAATACATACGGATCTAAATGTTGCAGACCCGTTCACTAAGCCTCTTCCATGAGCAAAACATGATCAGCACCAGGACTCCATGGGTGTTAGAATCATTACAATGTAATCTAGATTATTAACCCTAGTGCAAGTGGGAGACTGAAGGAAATATGCCCTAGAGGCAATAATAAAGTTGTTATTTATATTTCCTTATATCATGATAAATGTTTATTATTCATGCTAGAATTGTATTAACCAGAAACTTGATACATGTGTGAATACATAGAAAAAAACAAAGTGTCCCTAGTATGCCTCTACTTGACTAGCTCGTTAATCAAAGATGGTTAAGTTTCCTGACCATAGACATGTGTTGTCATTTGTTTAACGGGATGACATCATTGTTATTGCTTTCTTCATGACTTATACATATTCCTTTGACTATGAGATTATGCAACTCCCGAATACCGGAGGAATGCCTTGTGTGCTATCAAACGTCACAACGTAACTGGGTGATTATGAAGATGCTCTACAGCTGTCTCCGAAGGTGTTTGTTGGGTTGGCATAGATCAAGATTAGGATCTGTCACTTTGAGTATCGGAGAGGTATCTCTGGGCCCTCTCGATAATTCACATCACAATAAGCCTTGCAAGAAATGTGACTAACGAGTTAGTTGCGAGATGATGCATTACGGAATGAGTAAAGAGACCTGCCGGTAATGAGATTGAACTAGGTATGAGGATACTGCCGATAGAATCTCAGGTAAGTAACATACCGATGACAAAGGGACCAGTAAAGATCTTCGTAGAATATGTAGGAACCAATATGAGCATCCACGTTCTGATGTTGGTTATTGACCAGAGATGTGTCTCAGTCATGTCTACATAGTTCTCCAACCCGTAGGGTCCGCACCCTTAATGTTCGATGACGACTTGTATTATGAGTTATGTGTTTTGGTGACCGAAGATTGTTCGGAGTCCCGGATGACATCACGGACATGACGAAGAGTCTCGAAATGGTCGATAGGTAAAGATTGATATATTGGAAGATGGTATTCGGACACCAGAATGGTTTTGGAGTGGTTCAGGTATTTTTTGGAGTACCGAGGGGTTACCGGAACCCCCCGGGGAAGTACTGGGCCTACATGGGCCTTAGGGGAGAGGGGAGACAACCCACAAGGGGTGGTCGTGCCCCCCTCCCATGGGGACTCCGAAGGTGCACCCCCCTTTCCTTCTCCTCTTCCCTCTCCCTTCCCCTTTCCCCCTCCGTAAGACAGGAAGGGGGGCCGAATAGGACTTGGAGTCCTATTCGGTTTCCCCCCATGGCATGCCCCCTAGGGCCGGCGACCTCCTCCTCTCCTACTTTATATACGGGGGTAGGGGGCACCCCATAGTAGATCAATTGATCTCTTAGACATAGCGGTTGCCCCCCTCCATAGTTTACTCCTCTGGTCATAGCGTCGTAGTGCTTAGGCGAAGCCCTGCGCGGATCACATCACCATCACCATCACCACGACATCATACTAACGAAAATCTCCCTTGATCCTCTGGTGGATCAAGAGTTCGAGGGACGTCATCGAGCTGAACGTGTGCTGAACTCGGAGGTGCCGTATGTTTGGTACTTGATCGGTTGGATCGTGAAGACGTTCGACTACATCAACCGCGTTAAACTAACGCTTCCGCTTTGGGTGTACGAGGGTACGTGGACACACTCTCCCCCTCTCATTTCTATGCATCTCCTAGATAGGTCTTGCGTGATCGTAGGAATTTTTTTGAAATTGCATGCTACGTTCCCCAACAGTGGTATCAGAGCGAGGTCTATGCATAGATGATATGCACGAGTAGAACACAAAGAGTTGTGGGCGATCATAGTTATACTGCTTACGACCAACGTCTTATTTTGATTCGGCGGTATTGTTGGATGAAGTGGCCCAGACCAACCTTACATGACCACGTTCATGAGACCGGTTCCACCGACAGACATGCAACTTGTTTTCAATAAAGGTGGCTGGTGTGTGTCTGTTTCCCCAACTTTAGTTGAATCAAATTTGACTACGGCCGATTCTTGTTAAAGGTTAAAACAGCACACTTTACGAAAAATCGTTGTGGTTTTGATGCGTAGGTAAGAACGGTTCTTTCTAGAAGCCCGTAGCAGAAACGTAAAACTTGCAACAACAAAGTAGAGGACGTCTAACTTGTTTTTGCAGGGCATGTTGTGATGTGATATGGTCAAGACATGATGTGTATGTGTTTGTGTGTGTGCATGGTAAATGCAAAAAATGGCTAAAATATAGCAAAGTAGATCTCAAATGCACAAGAAAATCTAAACTTATGGTACAATGGTGATTGCTTACTGTGGAAATTTTTTGAGGCGAAACGATGAACTCATGTTTTCATTCAAATGAAAATATGTTGTTAGTTGATGTAAATTTTTTCAAATAGCTCATGGTTCATTCACAAAAGTCGTGTGCCTACCAAATCATGGCCCCCAACAATGCAAAATGCATTATTGAAGCTGTGGGCAATGGTTGAAGATAGCAAGAATGCTAGGGTGAATGATAATCTTGAAAGTACTTTAACTATTCACCATCAGACATAAGAGAAGAACAAGCTGGACGCCAACTATGACAAGTTAGTCCAAGATGTGCATGAAATTATGAATTTCTAGGAGGAAAGGGTGTTGGATTACAGTTATCTGCAGTCTAACCTTACATATCAGCAGTAATGCAGAAGTGAACTGGTGGCTAATATGAAAGCAGAGGTGGCAAAGAAAGATCCAGAGACCCAGAAGCTTAATCAGAAGTATGAACTACTGGTTAACCTGACAAGAGCTCAAGTAACGGTCATCTAGAACTTGAAGTTGAAGAATATGAAAGAGAAGGAATTGCTGGTGGAGCTAGGATGAATTTGGAGTTGAAGAATGCAGAGCTCACAAAGTTTGAGGAGAAGCTCACCCAAGAGAAGCTAGAGTTGAAGCTTCAGGTTGCTGATCTTCTTAAGGGGAAGGAAAAGCATAGTGAAGAGAAGGGCTATCTAGTGCTTCTGATTTCTAAGCTCATGAAGGGAGAGGAGAAGCTCAAGGAAAAGATCGAGGGGATCCAGGCCATCTTAGAGAACTGAACAAGATGAATATGAGATTAGTGGGCATTGCTGACCTTTTGGGAAGGATGGTTGTGTAATGACCTAGTAACTTAGAATTATGGTTGTGTAGTGTATGGTTGTACTAATTGTGAACTATGGGTGTGTATGTATCTAGTAGTTATGCTATTCATCCTTTTGTGAGAAAAGGATGAACTATGCATTTGAACTCCACTATGTATTGTGAACAATGGTTGTGTATGCCTATAATCTGTTGAACTCCACTAAGTATAGTGTGCTATGATTGCTAGACTAAAAATGATGATATATCATGCATTGGAAGATGGATCAGATATAGTAGATGCTTACATGCTTATGTTATAGTGCCTCAACATTATGTGCCTTGATTGCTAGACTTAAAATTACGATTTCTCATGCACTAGGTTTTATATTAGATTCTTATGTTAGCATCGGAAGACTGCTAGTTGCTTATTTAGCATTGGAAGATGCCTCAATATTAGACGCTTATGTTATATCATGCATTCAAACCCTAAATGGTAGATTTAGGTGGTTCCGTCGAACCCGAGCCACCCTAAACCTAAAGACTAGGTTTAGGTGGTTCCGTCGACCCCGAGCCACCCTAAACCCTCAATGGTAGGTTTAGGTGGTTCCATCGACCCCGAGCCACCCTAAACCTAAATAGTAGGTTTAGGTGGTTTCGCCGACCCTGACGCACCATCAACCCTAAATGGTAGGTTTAGGTGGTTCTGTCGACCCTGAGGCACCATAAACCCTAAATGGTAGGTTTAGGTGGTTCCGTTGACCCCGAGCCACCCTAAACCCTAAAGCGTAGGTCTAGGTGGTTACATCGACCCTGAGCCAACCTTAACCTAAATGGTAGGTTTAGGTGGTTTTGTCGACCCCAAGGCACCCTAAACCCTAAATGGTAGGTTTAGGTGGTTCCGTCGACGCCGAGCCACCCTAAACCCTAAATGGTAGGTTTAGGTGGTTCCGTCGACCCCGAGCCAACCATACCCTAAATGGCAGGTTTAGTTTGTTTCGTCGACACCGAGGCACCCTAAACCCTAAGGACTAGGTTAGGTGGTTCCGTTGACCCCCAGCCAACCTTAACCTAAATGGTAGGTTTAGGTGGTTCCGTTGACCCCGAGCCACCCTTAACCTAAATGGTAGGTTTAGGTGGTTTTGTCGAACCCGAGTCAACCTTAACCTAAATGGAAGGTTTAGGTGGTTCCGTCGACCACAAGCCAACATTAACCTAAATGGTAGGTTTAGGTGGTTCCGCCGACCCCAAGCCACTCTAAACCCTAAATGGTAGGTTTAGGTGGTCCCGTCGACCCCGAGGCACCCTTAACCTAAACATCAATATATCAACATATCCATCAACAGAATCATCAATATATCCTTTAACGTGATCATCAATATATCAACATATCCTTTAACACGATCATCAGTATGTCAACATATCCATCAACATAATCATCAACATATGCATCCACATAACAAAAGAAAACAGCAGTGGCATCAAATCAAGTTCACAACCATCAAAGCAGTGTCATAACTCCATGAACAGCACCGTCAAGTTCAGTCATTATAGCATCACTTTGTAGCATAACAGATTGTAGCATCAAACAAAATAACAAAAAACTTTATCATCAGTTCAACATTACATGGCAGATCTTCTAGCACCACTAGCAATGAAGTAGGCCATCCATCCAGTGTGTGTACCATCAGTAGGAAGAGCACCAGAAGTGGAGGCGGCAGATTGCCTGGGGGCAGTGAATGGCCTTGGAGCACCTCTTCCAGCACCACTTCTTCCATCACTTCTTCTCCCAGCTCCTGCTCTGTCAGCACCTCCTCTACCAGCTCCTCCTCTTCCAGCTCTTGGCTGTGTAGGAGCAGGAGCAACAACTCTAGGCCGTGTTGGTGGTAGTATAGGAGCAGTAGCAGCAACTCTTGCCTGTCTTGATGGTGGTGTAGGAGCAGGACCAGCAACTCTTGGTTGTAAGTTCTTTGGAGTAGCCTTGCATACATGTGGAAAACAATTAATAATACTCAAAGGAAAGAAATGTAAAAGAAAGCAAAAGTATTATACCGCAAGAGGAAACATTATTACCACATGCTTGTTCTTCCTCAAAATTAGCTCAGGCTTCAACTGTTTAAGACAGCTTGTGTACCTATGCCCTTGGAGACCACAAATGCCACATGTTATAGACCCCATTCTTGATGTGTCCTTTGGATTTGGTACTTCAAATTTGCCCTTGATCCTCTTTTCTTTCTTTCTTACTCTCTTCACTTTAAATGCAGGTGGTTCTATGTCTGGACCAGGGGTCCTTGACCAATCATGCTCAGCAGGAACAGGAAAGATCATTGGTTCATAAGATGCCACATAAAATTGTTTCTGGAAGAATTTGCTGACATAGTCCTCTGGAAACCTTTTAGCCTTGTTTATTGCAGAGATGGCATGGTTGCATGGGATGCCACTAAGGTCCCACTTCCTGCATCCACAGGTTTCAAGTTCCAGGTTCACACCATGTGTTTGCTGCCCACTTGTAGCTTGCTATAAGTTCACCCCAGCTTGTATGGCTTGCAATATTTAGCCCTCTCCTTCTCAACCTCTAGATTCTCACTGTAATGAGGTGTTATCTCCCATCTTGTTGTCTTTCCACCCTCTTTGTTCCTGTGCCACCTCACTATATGCTTATCTTTTATCCCATCACACATTGTTCTTATAGGTTTTGTCCTAACATCTAGAATGTACTTGTTAAACACCTCAGACAGGTTGTCAACTACCAAGTTAGTCTTGGAATTTGTGTCAAATGCATGCCTTGCCCATGTTTTTTTGGTACTGCACTAAGCCACTTCGAAGTTTCCTCACTTTCAACTTTTAGATCATTCATTGCAATATTAAATGTGTGTTCATTGTAGGCATAGCTAGCATTATCCATATGCTTCTTAAGATCTCCCCCCTAAACCCAGCATTCTGGAAATTTGCATATAAATGTCTAAGGCAAAATGATATGTATCCAACATATCTATATTTTTTATTGTTCCATGTTGTTATATTATCAATCTTGGATGTTTTCCAATCATGTTATAGCAACTTTATATCATTTTTGGACTAACCTATTCACATAGTGCCCAGTGCAAGTTGTTGTTTTTGCTTGTTTTTTACTTCGCAGGAAATCAATACCAAACGGAGTCCAAATGCAGCGAAACATTTTGATGATTTTTTCTAGACCAGAGGACACCTGTTGGGCCAAGAAAGTACCTGAGGGGAGCTCCAAGGGGAGCACAACCCACCAAGGCACGCCTGGGGGCCCAGGCGCGCCCAGGTGGGTTGTGCCCACCTCGATGGCCTCCCGCACCGCCTCTTTGCTCTATAAATACCCCAATATTCTAGAAACCCTATGGGAGTCGGTGAAAATCAATTCCATCCACCACAAGTTCCAGAACCACCAGATCCAATCCAAACACCATCATGGAGGGGTTCATCATCCTCATTGGTGCCTCTCCGATGATGCGTGTGTAGTTCATTGGAGACCTACGGGTCCGTAGTTAGTAGCTAGATGGCTTCCTCTCTCTCTCTCTCTATTGATTATCAGTACAATGGTCTCTTGGAGATATATTTGATGTAACTCTTTTTACGATGTGTTTGTTGGGATCCGATGAACTTTGAGTTTATGATCAGATCTTTGTTTTTATCCATGAAAGATATTTGGGTCTTTTGATCTCTTATATGCATGATTACATATAGCCTCGTATTTCGTCTTCTAATCTTTGGTTTAGTTAGGCCAACTAGATCAATTTTTCTTGCCATGGGAAGAGGTGCTTTGTGAGGGGTTCGATCTTACGGTGCTTGATCCCAGTGACAGAAGGGGAACCGACACGTATGTATCATTGCTATTAAGGATAACAAGATGGGTCTATTTCTACATCATGTCACCGTTTTTATTGCGTTACTCTGTTTCTCCATGAACTTAATACACTAGATGCATGCTGGATAGCGGTCGATGTGTGGAGTAATTGTAGTAGATGCAGGCAGGAGTCGGTCTACTAATCTAGGACATGATGCCTATATAATCATCATTGCCTGGATATCGTCATGATTATTTGAAGTTCTATCAATATCCCAATAGTAATTTGTTCACCCACCGTATGCTATTTTTCTCGAGAGAAAGCCACTAGTGAAATCTAGGGGGCCCTGGTCTCTTCTTTATTATATTTGCCTTCGCGATCTATTTTTATTTGCTTTTATTTTCAGATATATTAATCCAAAAAACAAAAATACCTTGCTGCAATTTATAATTATTTATTTTATCTCGCGTTCCCGTGAGATCTATTTATCCAATCTACTACAATTTTACCTATCTTTTTACCCGTGAGGGATTGACAACCCCTCTCTTACGTCGGGTTGCAAGTATTTGTTCTTTGTGTGTAGGAGCTGTTTACGTGGTGTTGCGTGGTTCTCCTACTGGTTCGATAACCTTGATCTCATCACTGAGGGAAATACCTACCATAGTTGTGCTGCATCATCCCTTCCTCTTTAGGGAAATACCGATGTAGTTCAAGACGCATCACAAAATCTTTGGTTGCAATTTGGAAACACAACATTCACTGCATTCAGTAACCCTTGGTACTGAATTGTCTAAGCTACTAGCTAGCACAAATATAACAATTTGAAGTGTTGCAAGCCAATGTAAACACGTGTGCAAAACAAAATGAAATATGCAAGCACATACCTTTTGTCTATTTGACATTATAGTATATGGTCCAAACTGTCCCACTTCTCCCCCTAGGAAAATTTTTAGTTAGTGTAGAAACCAGTACCAACTATGTGTCACTACTGCAGGATGCTGCTAACACGACACTACGATCAGAGACCCTTCGACGAAACTGTGTGCGATGCAACAATCGCAAACGGTGGTGTAAAAAACCGTCAAAAAAGACGCAAAACGTTCGCGATGACGGATGCATCAAACAAGGTTCAGAATTTAGTTGTGTGTGGGATGAGGGGCATAAGGTTCAGTTCAATGAACTGTTTGCGATGAGGCAAAAGAACAGAAACGGGCAGCCAGATGAAGGTGTGTGCGATATACAACATACGCTTCACTTGGATGAACTACTTGTGATTAGGAAACACAAAAGAAATGGTCAGCTAGATCAAGGTGTGTACGATATATGGCATACGGTTCACTCGCATGAACTGTTTGCGTTGAGCCAAGAGAACATAAACGGTTCAATTTAAGAAGATGTGTGTGATAACAGGTCTGTAATTAGAAACGTGTGGGAAGACCGATAACAACACATGCCATTCTTGTTAACAAGTTGTGTGTGTTGTGAGCAAACGATTGCTGGTATATAGTTGTGAGTGATTGATGAAAACATCACCGATGGGTTCCATTGTCTAGTCTGTGTGCGATGTGATTTTCTTTGTCCGCACAACATCTACGCTCTGTCTACAGAGCATCAACATATATACTTAAAAAGGCAGCACTGCACATTCAAATTAAGCATACAATTAAACAAGTGAATACACACACCAAAGTAAGCAATTACATACATACTAAACTAGGAGAAACGAGGATCTAATCATCTACTTATTGTTGCGACGACACTTGCCATTGCTCTGCTTCCGGCTGGATCCCTGGCCGTTTTGGGGAAGGAGGCACTTCCTCATGTCAACGATCAGCCTGTACATGTCGAAGCTCGTGTACGCCTCCTTGGTCGCGTACACGACATGAGCTTTTTCGAGTATCTCCATCCAGGCCGAGTGCTAGGCACGCTTGTCCTTGTTGCAGGAATCCTTCATGTCTCTGTAGTAGGGGTCGATGATGGATCGGCGAGGTGAACCAGTTAGTCCTTCTCATGGTCCTTGTTGCCCCAGATCTTGTATTGGCCCTGGATGCCGACAAGATTCTGACAGGCGATGCCCGAATTCTCGAGCGCCTTTATATTGTTGGTGATGTCCACCATAGCAAACATGTAGTGGGGGCTGTTGACAAACCTGGCGAAATGCTCGCAAGGCCTTGTGGCCAGGCAGTAGTGGTAGACGAGGACGTGGTGGCGCATGCACATCTGGGTGACGACGACCTTGGGACGAGACCCGGCACCTGCGCGGGTGTACTCGAGGTCGAACCCGACCACCTTGTACTTCTCCTCGGCAAGCAACAACTCCATGATGTGGATGGAATGCTCCACCCAGACCGGGTCGTTGGTGTACACTGCTGAGAGGTCCATGAATCTTCTGTGGGTGTCCACCACGGCATGCATGGTGAACTGCTGCTTGTCGCCGGCAGCCACTCGGAGCGCCATTGGAGTTGCGCAGGATACCCTCTAAGAATTTCTCATGGTGAGTGTGCTTCTTGCAATGGTGGAGCGCGATCGAAAGGTTGAAGAGAGACAAGGGTGAAATGGCTGCTGTAATAAATGGGGGCCGGCCGGCCTGTAATCGTCACATGTCTTGTCACGGCGTTCATATCGGAGGATTCCAGTGCACGCTTGACAACACCGCACTGCACGCATTTCGTTTGACAATGCGTGGGCTCGAAGAGGCACCAAATGTATCGTCGGTGAGCCTGTTCCCGCGCTGCCGTGTAGTTTACCACGCAAGCTTCCCGCCCGGCTAATTTGTCAACGTGTCTGCTAGAAGAGGGACAAATCGTGGGCATTTACTTGCAAAAAGCTTTGTAAAAACGAAGTGTGTGGAATGACTTCGGTCATAATTTTACCCGTGGGTGATGAGATCAAAGTTACACAAAAGGGTGATTATGGACACTCGAGTGCGATAATTAATTTTGCTCTCTATAGGGCACACGGTTGAAGAAACTAACTATGTGCAATAATGTCGAAGATCGCAGTCGAGTTAGCTATACAAATCGTGTGATGTGAGACCGACAAGGTAAATAGATTCGAGAATGGTTAATAAAATCTAAGACCATTGCATATTAAGGTCAAAATAGTGCTACCAATATACAAGTCTCATACGATGCCATTTTAATGATTGTACCATAAAAGCTCGAAATATTACAAGGTTCAAATTACAGAGTTATATGGCTCAAATTCGAAGATTACAAGGTTCAAACTGATACTAGAAATGAAATTCAGCTCATCAGCTGCAAATGATCGCACTAATCCGCTGAACATGGATATCAGAGAGGTTCAAACTAATATTACCACTTCTAAGTCTGGTTTCGAAACCTCATAATTTTTGCAAAGGGGTCAGCCAATGAGAAGTCATGTATGGGGTTGACACGATGACTTCCGGTTACTCTGTCATCTGAAGTTCCAAAATGAAATTCAGCATTTTTGGAGCCTATTCCATTCTGCCGCAGGAGCCGGCGCTACTCAACAAACCATTCATTTTCACGAAATAAATGTATGGCAAACCTCATTACCATCAGCACCCTTGCTCTGACAACAAAGAACCTGGCAAATATAATCTCCGGTAAGGTCCCTCGGAAGGAGTTCAAAGTAATTTCTGAGATGTGCAGATCTAGGCATTCGATATGATTGTTAGTTTGTATCACATTATGCACCACTGGGCCTAATCTCATCTACAAAAGAAGAAAACGTGTTAGTGCCTACATGCAGTTTTGAACACTACTACATGCCTATTTAGTTTGCAGGAGTTGTAAAATGCACTAACATGCCATCTTCGATCTGACATGATTAACATGGGCATTTGATTACATTCTAGAAAAATGTAGCCTTCTTCACAAGAGGTTGGAGTGGATGAAAAGTTCCCTAAGAAAACTAGTATAGATGGATCCAAAGGAGAAATGCTTATGG